>NC_057796.1:335536859-335814469 GCF_018294505.1 Triticum aestivum | reverse complement strand
GTCGCCCCTCGTCGCCGGAGTCGCCCCCCCGAGCCCCGCGCCCCTCGACCCGAGCGCCGGAGCCCCGCCGGAACGCCCGCTCCGACGAGGTACTGCCTGCCCCGTTCTTCGCCGGTTTTATTTAAAAAAAACCCTTCGTTTTAAAAAAAACCTAGATCGGTTTTTTTTTGTTTTATTATTTTACGAGCGTTCACCGAACTGTTCGTTCTAACGAACGCGTTCGTCGGTTTTTCTCTGTTAACGAACGTCCGTTATTTAACCGTTCGTCCGTTTTTCTTTTTCGTCGGATTTTTCTCGTTATTTTCTCAGATTCGATTTCTGAACGAATCTTCGATTCTGTTTAACTTTTCGCTCGTTTATCGGAATCAGGCGATTCAAGCGCCTAGAGTTTCGTCTCGAAATTCTCTTTCCGTTTAACCTACTCAAACAAGTTTTTGCTACAGTAAAATTTGACCTAGATCCAGATTAGCAAACGAAGTTTCTTTCTTTCGCCGTTTGACATTCGTTGTTTCTTCCGAGTTGATTCTTTTTGCAAACCGGAGTTCTTAAGTTGAACTTTCTGGTCGGATCTTTCATTCGAGTTTTACCTGTGCATTAGCTGATTACTGATTGTATGCTTGTTGTTTGCGATAGAGTACCCGGAGTGTGCCGCTTGTTACTTCGAATCGCTAGGTTTTGTGGATCATCAGCAAGGCAAGTAACACTTTGATCATATCCCGTTCATACCTAGTTTTATTGCATTAGATCTGTTTTCCTCAAACATTGCATGATTAGGATCTAATTAAATCGTGGGTATTGGGAAGTAGTTGAGGTAGTACCTATTGCCCTGTTTATTATCAAACCCTTGGGAGTTACTTCTACGTTGCTTTTATTGTTGCCATGCTATGCTCGTAGACGTGGATTGGGTTTGAGTGAAATTCATGACAGATGTGAGGTTGTTAATAATGGTTTACTTAAGGTGGCAACTTAAACTCACATCTGGGTGGATTGAGGTACCTGGGTATTCCAGGATTGCCTGTTTTTCTTTTGGACCGCCACCCAGGTTCAAAGGGATCATGAGATTATTCATGCTAGAAACTTCCGTGTGCAGCCGCAAGCTATTATGGGCTCTAGCATAGTTGACTAAGTTGTGTGAACTCTTACAGTGGTAGACTAGCAGATGTAGGGGAAAGTAGGTGTAACTGTCTACCCATACGTAAGGTGCAAACACTTCTGAAAGACTGTGTCTTGGTCATCTGTTACTCAAACACCATGTAGTGCGAGTAATCCAACGGAGGAGATCAAGTCTTGTGGGGAAAAGTGCACCAACCTCTGCAGAGTGTACAAACTAATCATGGTTAGCCGTGTCCCCGGTTATGGACAACTTGAGTATCTGGTACTTGCATTATCATGTGAATCTCAACACTATGTTACTACTAATTAATTTTGTTGGGTTATTGATGACTTTTTAATTGGGATTGAGATGCTGTCAACCATCTCAATGTTTCACAACCACCATGATAGTTAAATAAATTTATTCCTTTGAAGTAGGATAAAATTGGCTTTTCGCAAAAACTGTAACCATAGAGCTTTCCACCAGCCATATATGCATATAGTATAGCATTGTTATTCATTATTCTCTATGTGTTACATTGCCAGCATATTCTATGTGCTGACCCGTTTTCGGGCTGCAACGTTTCATGTTGCAGACTTTTCAGACGACGAGTAAGATGCCTTAGGTCGTGGTCTTATACTCAGTGATGCCGCTGGAGTTGATGGACTCACTTACCTTCCAAGTCTTCCGCTGTTATCGTTATTAGATGGCCTTAAGCCATGTTTATCATTCTTAATCTCTTTGGAGATATTCGATGTAATAAGTGTGTGATTGCTACTCTGTTATAAATCCTCCATTTGTACTGTGCGTGTCAGCATTACTGATCAAGGGATGACACTGGTGCACAGCAGCACAGGCCATTTGAGGTCTGGTCGCTACATGGGTCCACGGCCGCACACAAGGAAATGCCTCCCTATTACGCGCAAAATAATGATTCCTCCACCTGACATCTGGGACCCACCGGAAGGGCCTCTGTATTTTGCGAAAAAACATTCCCCCTGCTGACAGCTCGGACCCACCAGCTATATCTTCGCACGCAAGGAAGTGCCTCCTTATTACGCACAAAAAATGAATACCCCCCCCCCTGCGTGGGAGGCTGACTTGTGGGCCTACTAAGTTGACGGGGACGGAGGGCTTTGTCAACTTAGTCAATATGAACGATTCTAGCTCCAGTGACCGTACGATGTCCATCCAACGGCCGTAGTGCTTCTTCAACCTCTGGTCTTCTTGCTGCAGCAGCCCAAACCAGCGCCGGTCGTGCCGCATGCTCCTGCCTCCCGTGGCCGGCTGTGATGCCGCGGAGGCCTCACCACCCCCTACTACTCCCACCGTTGGCCAGGCCATCCGCCTCTACTCACCCACACCCCTTGTTATTCTGCGGCGATGGCAGCCTCACACCGCAGCCGAACCAGTGAACCCTCGTACTCCTCTTTGCGTGGGCTTCCACAGCCGCGTCTTCCCCGGCTCTGCGTCGTCCCCTTCCTAGGCCTCGCCGTCGTCCACTGCCGTCGTGCTCTCAGCGCGGCGTGATCAACGTGGTCAACGAACGACATCCATCGGAAGTGGACTGTACGTGGAGAGGCTGACAGCTGGGTCCACGACCGCAGCAAGGAAGTGCCTCCTTATTACGCGCAAAATAATTATTCCTCCACCTGACAGCAGGGACCCACCGGAGGGGCCACCGTATTTCACGAAAAATGTTTCCCCCTGACTGGTGGGACCCACCAGCTACATCTTTGCACGCAAGGAAGTGCCTGACAGTCGGGACCCACCTGGTCGAAACACACGTAGCATTGTCATTCTGGTCGCGAACGTGTACGTACATACTGGTCGATGTAGAGGCACGCACGTGTCGTGGTAGAGGCGCGCACGTAGCATGTACACGTACATACAGCGGCCAGGGTGCAAGAAAGTAAATACGGCCACGTACGTGTACATACCGGCGGGGTCTCGAAGGCCTACTCGCGCATACGTACGGCCAGGGCTTGTGTACATGGCTGGGTCGGAACAGAGAAACTACGTCGTCGTCGTGTTCATCGGGAGCCAACCGGCTTGGACGGAATAGGCGATGGAAACGAGGCCTGGCGTACCGCAGAACGGAGGAAACGGCCTTGTGTTCGACCGGCCACGGTCAAAACTGGATCCTGTTCATCAGGAGGGGTCTGGCGTACCGCAAAACGGAGGAAACGAACCTCCTACGGTGGAAACAGGGTCCTGTTGATCATGAGGGGTGTGGCGTACTGCAAAACGGAGGAACAGACTTGTGTTGGAGCGCTACGGTCAAAATGGGGGTCCTGTTCATCGGGAGGGGTGTGGCATACCGCAAAACGGGACTCCACGGGATACTATTCATCTCCACCGTCGACCTCCTCCAGCCTCCACAGGCTACTGTTCATCCACCGTCGACCTCCTCTAGCCTCCACCTGCGACTGTTCATCCACGGGCTCCTGTTCATCCAGCCTCCACCGGCTACTGTTCAACCAGCCCTCTCCACGGGGTCCTGTTCAACCACCCCTCCACAGGCTACTGTCCATCCAGCCCTCCACCGGCTACTGTTCAACCAGCCCTCCACCGGCTATTGTTCAACCAGCCCTCCACGGGGTCCTGTTCATCCAGCCGTCCACGGGGTCCTGTTTATCCACCGGCTCGATCGATCGGGGTACTGTTCATCCAGCGGCAACGGCCTCTACTACCAAGGGGTCCTGTTCATCCAACCTCCCACCGGGAACTGTTCATCCAAACCCCCTCAACAATGCTCACTGTTCATCTAGAGGCAGCATCGATTGGCTTCAGTTAGCAGCAGTAGCGAAGGAATCACACTCGGGTTCAGCTAACAGCAAGGGGTCGATCGATCGCTCGGGTTCAGTAACGCGTAGCCTGCAGTGCAATCGCTCGGGTTCAGTTAGAGCCCAACGCCTCGCACACACGCGCGTATGTACGAGAGACACGCACATCGCTCGGCCCCCGACCAGCCACCGTAACCAGGAACTCCCCGATATTTTCCTCGCCCTTGCTTCTACCATGGTTTTTTCCATCATGGACGGCCCAAAGAATGTCATGCAACTGCGTCTCCGACCCGCCCAGGACGAAAAGCCCATTTTCTGTCATGATTTTTGTCATAGAAGTAGGACCCCACCACATCTATGATGATACTGGGTTTTGTCACAATTATTGTCACAGAAGTGTCATAAGTATGACAGGAAAAAAATTCGTTCGGCCCAAAATGTCATGGATGTGTCTTTTTTTTGTAGTGCACAAAAAAAGAGCACGCGAGAAAAATACCTGCGGCGACGCGGAGCTCCTCCTCCTTGGCGGCGAGCCGCTCCTTGAGTCGTCGGTGCTTCTCCAGGAGCCGGTTGAAGACGCTGACCCGGTAGGAGTCCAGTTGTTGCAAGGAACAACGATCAACACAAGACAACAGTTTAAGATTCGACCCAACTGCTACGCAGTTGGCCTGAATCTCGGGGGCTACACCCAGTGGGTGCGCTGTCGCACATCCACCCAGAAGAAGCAACAAAAAAACAGAAGGCAGGGGAGAACTTACAAACACGGCGCGCTCCAGCTCCCGCGTCTGCTCCACCTCGGCCTAGGCGAAGGCCTGGATCCGGTCCGTCTTCCCCCGCAGATGCCGGCTCATGGTGGCCATCGCCGCCTCCACCTAGGTCAGGGGCCCGAAGAAGACCTCGCTGGTCCCGCCCCGAGCCGGCTTCGACCCGTCGGCCCGGCAACCACCTGGCCTAGGCACCAAGGCGTACTCGCCGCTGACCGCCTCTTCCGCGGCTGGCGCCTTCTCCAGCGCCCTCTCCGGCACCCTCACCGGCTCGACAGCCGGAGTGGCCTGCGGCGTCACCTCCAGCGGCGCCACGCTCGTTGAAACTTGAGGCGCCCCCTCTAGAACCGCCCGTGGCACCTCCTCCAAGACGGCGTCGCCGCCGCCTCCATCGGTCCCCAGCCACTCGACCACGTCGGTCCGCGGCGGGGTGTCGTCCCCAACCACCACGACCTCCCGGTCGAGGTCCATCAGGTCGGCGCGGCCACCGCGGCCGCGCCCCGCCCCCCTGACACTGTCCTGGACTAGGGGGTACTCATCACGTCGTCTCCCTACCAGTGGGTCGGGCCGAGGACCCCCATGGCAGTTCACTATTGGGCTAGTTCAGGCAACCCATGCCGCATACAAGGGCTATTCCACAAGACTTGGCGCCCAAGACAAGGACTCTCCTGAACCCTAGGCCTCTGGTGCATTATATAAACCGAGGCCAGGCTAGTCAATAGGGGAACTCATATTCATTAGAACAATCTCGCGGTAGACACATGTACTCTATACTACACCCCATATGAATACAATCAAAAGCAGCATGTAGGGTATTATCTCTTCGAGAGAGCCCGAAGCTGGGTAAAATCCCGTGTCCATGTTACCATCGCTCCAAGACGCCTAGCTTAGGACCCCTACTACGAGATATGTCGGATATAGAACCAACATTGGTGCTTTCATTGAGAGCCTGGGCGTTCGGCGCGGTTCGATGGGTTTCTCATCTACATCGGTTCTGACCTCGTTGATCAAGATCAAAAGAAATTTTAGCGGTGGCATGAACCAGGTGATATTCCTTTGATTAGATCGTTCTACGATGAATGATTTATTTCATACCTTGTTGCTGGCTTGCACTAATTCTTTGCAAATCGAAAGCTCGGGCAGCTGCGTCCATGAGCCGCGCGCGCCACCGCTTCCTAATGACCCAGTCACGGACGCGTGGATTACCATGCAGTAGTGACCGGCTGGCCATAAAGTGTACAAGGGCACCAGCCGAACACTAGACAACTAGTGGTCAAATCTGAGATGATGCGCTGCCAATTTTTTCCTCCACTGGCTGGAGTCCTAGGCCAAGTCCCTTGGCCGATGTCCTGCTACTAGCGTTGTCCCTGTGAAAGAGAATTTACTCCATATGAAGCATCGGGGAAGTTAATCAATTTTTTAATTGGTATTATTAGTTTAATGTAGCACGGTCTTCGGGGTTTAATCCTTTGAATAGTACATCTTGCTTTGCTTGTTCACGTGAAGGCCGAATCTAAAACTACTCGATTTTGGCTCTTCCTTAACAATTGATGTTGCAAACTCCTTGCCGGAGTCTATCTGGCTCAACTAATTCGGCTTCCGTACAAGAGCAATCGACTCTCCACTGATCTCCAACTGCTACATGATGCGTAAACGCAGGCTGTTCGGTTCACCGCGACCCACGCATGATAATCCCAGGTTGTATTTTTTCTAGCTATCCATTTACAATGCAAAATATTTTTCCGTCGGTTTGCACTACATTATTTTTGCAGAGATAATCTACTGACGCTTGTACACGATGTCGGTCTGGCCAGCCTCTCACCATGACCTAGGCCGGCTAACCTGTGTCGACATCGCGGCGCCACAATACCGTCACGCCATCGAGCTGACCTCGGTGCTCAGGCGACGTCTGCCGGATTATTCACTTTGCATAAATTAACTATGCACCTTATTTTTTCAAAAAAAATCTCTGGCCTGCACTATTTTATGTGTGCAGATAATCATCTTCGATTGCGCCACAACATGCATGTGAGACCGACGATAGTTCGGCTCTGCTCAGTCACAGGGAGATTAGATCTTTCTTTTTCCTTATTATTTAATTAAATTTGGAGGCGGTCTACACTTCTCATTAATGGTATCTCTTTCATGTGCTTCCCTGATGCAATTAGCACTACTAGTTGTTGCACGTCCATCAAGATCGGATTGATACAACAAGCTATCTTACGCGTCCGACAGCCACCGCGCCGACTGACACCTCCGCGCAATGAGTTCGGCTAATGCCACGCATGCCGACCTACATCAACCTATTCGCGCTGCCACTCCATCGAACCAACCTCGGCGCTCGGGCCAAACTTACCTGATTATTTGCTTTGCATACATTAATTATGCATTATATTTTCTTTTTTTCAATTATTATTATTTCTTGCTTGCACTATTTTATGTGTGTAGGCAATCAGCTTCGACTGAGTCACACGCTCAACTCTGTGGGCCGATGTTGTCGTCCCTCCTGCATCGATCAAGTTGTCGCATCGCCTCAGCGCGCGTCCCTGTATCAGCATCTCCGCTGCAACTCTGTCGGGACGACCTTGGCGTTCAGGCCATATTTCTTTAATTATTTACTTTACTTAAATTCATTAAGTAGATGATTTTTTATATAAAAATATATATTATTATCTCTCTTTTGCACTATCTTATCTGTCCAGGCAATTGACTTAGACTGGACCGCACTGTCACTTCGGCATGCCGATGTCCGCAACCTAATTCTGTCGTCGCCTTGGTGCGCTGCCCTGTGTTGGAAACCACGCATTACTGCTTCATCAACCTACCCGGACGGAGACTCCGGCGTCACCCGCCGACCTGCTCCATCACCTCGGCTAGATTAGGGGCTTCACCTCTTCGGAGTGTCGAGCTCTTCGCTCGGCCATCTCGGGCTTGGGGGCTGGGACCTTGGTCAAGTCGAGGACTACACATCATGTTGAATTTGTCAAAGTTCACTGGTCGTCCTCGTCCCACCACAAGCCCAGATCACGTCATCAACACCAAGCACCTTGACCAGCTAAGTCGCTTCCATGCTCAGTTTTTTTTAATTTTTTTCGGTTTGACCATGCATTATATTTATTATGTTAAACAAAAACTTTGGTTGTTAAAAACACTTCCTTTCCCACGTTAACTGGGGGCTCTTAAATTTATGTGAGTTGTTTTATGATAAGTGTTCTTCTTTTTAGTCATTGCAAAGTCTTTTTCTATCACTCCTTTTTTCGACGCGAGTGTGTGGTCAATAGCCGAGGAGCCTAATTTGTCTCTCAAAGCCACTAGAGTTTAGCTTGCTAAACTGGCCTAACGAGAAGTACTCCGCCTTCGGGATAGGAGGTTGAAGACATAGGCTGGCCCGCTTGAAGTCTTGAGATAGGATGTGTCATGTTAAAGCACGACAGAAGCACAATTTTTTTTTGTCTCTTCTAAGACCAATTTTCGGATTGGCACCGAACACTTGATCTAGTTCGGACGTCAAGTTTTTACTGAAGTTTTTTGGTTTTCCAAGCCTACGGCACTTTTAAACTATTTATGTGTTTCCAGCATTAGTCTCGCAGTGCAAGACCGGACACCTTTAAGAGATTCGGCAAAAACATTCACGGATATTGCTATATATGCATCGGTTTCGAAATGTGTCTTCGGTCAATAGTTGGGTTGCCTGGCTCCTGTGCTTGCCTCCTATGTTTCGCTTTGTTCGGCTAGGTGTGCAAAGGGAGAACCACTACGATTGTGCTTCCAGCTCGCATGGTTAAGCGCCTGAGTGGAGAAAGCCGAAAACTGACTGTCACAATAAGCGTAAATTGGTCGGCGATCCGATGACTGTGTTCAACTATAAGATCGATGGAGGTCACCCCGTGTTAAGCGACGGGCCGTTCATAATATTGGCCGAAGTGTTAACGGCTTGACCTCGGCTGTCGCCGAACATTAACCGGGGGCTAATATTTGGCCTCCCAACTTTAAGCTCCTATGACTAAGTGAAAGTTATAAAGCCCGCATATCTGATTGCCTCATTTCCGCTAACACAACCGCCTTCGGGCACCGAGACATCAGCTAAGGGTTGTTTGTTATTGCGGAAACACCCTGCATAGCATCTACAAGGGGTGGAAGCCGACGATGGGCCACTTTCAACTGATAAACGGTCGCAACGGAGTCAAAATAAACATATCATCGGCATTTGTATTTAATATACAAGGGCTGCCTCCCGCAATCATCGTTATAAAGCCATACATATGCATCAATTTGACTTAAGATTTTGGCCAAGCTGGGTTGCCTGGCTCCTGTGCTTACCCCTACGTTCCCGATTGTTAGGCTAGGCGGTAAAGGGAGCACCTCTGCGATTGTTACTACCGGGTCATCCGGGTTAGTACCTCAGACTGGGTGAAGCCGAAAGCTAGCCATCTTAAAGGATATAACTGGTTGGCAATGACGGAAGTGAAAATTTAGGTTCGAAAGACCACATAGTTCGGGAACTTTCCACAAACTAAATCCGCAATATTTATCTCCCGCATTGATCGGAGGTGAGGTTTCATGATCATGGTCGGCATGACAATCCAAAGAAAGGAACCGATAGCGGGATTATTTTCTTTGGAAGATGTTTTTTACATTACATAGTAATATATCATTCTCTCCGCATACCTTTGTTTATAAAACCGTATGGCCGGATTGCCTTGTTTGTCATAAATCTTTGCCCTCATAAAGGCTTTATAAAGTGGGACAAACACTCCCCGGCTACTGGTCGAGGAGGTTGAAGCCGATGGTCGGTCAACAAAGTTTTGTACAGTGCGGATCCGAGCATTAATGATGTAGAGTACTTGGATACATAGAATCATTACACATAATTTGTGATTTTACTTCGGATATCAATCCTTAATTCGGCCACCCGTGCCCGCATTAAGGCTCGAGGGCTACTGGACTTTGGGCTTATCATTTACTAATATTAAGGGGCACATCGATCCCCTGATCTGGTTTTGCCACCCGACCAGTGTCTCGGGGGCTATTGCATTGCCTATTCAACGCAGAAAATTCAAAGTGCTCAGTGTTCGGCTTGACCGAACTATGGGCAAACATGTCTTTGGACAACAATAGATACCATTTGGGACTTATCCAGCATCAAGCTAATGTACTACGGCGCTTCTCGAAACTCTCTCTCAAGGGCCCGTTCGCCGATCACTATTTCCTCTAAATATGTCACACCGCGTTTCTATTCCTAAGTATGTTGCCGAGCTAGGAATTGATCCTCAGGCTGATTTCACAAATCGACCTGACTCTCAAGGGCTACTAGGGTCAGCGGTTTGATTTTATCCTTCAGGTGCATCCCAGATATTAGGCCAACACCCGCCTTGAGGGCTACTGGCTATACGTCTTGGCAGAGAATACATTGCACAAATCGGAATTAAATTCATAAAAATCAGCTCATGGCCGAGGTGGTGCATCACCTCAGATACAGTCCAGCGTTGGAGCTCGGATACAGTTTGGCGTTGGTGCTTGACTGCAAAAGATACCTCAGAAGCAGTCCGGCATAAAGCTCGGTTGCAAGTGGCTGGCTCCATAGAGGGCATCTCCGGCATTAAGCTCGGTTGAACCCTTTTAACTTTTTTTGGGCCGAGGTGATCTATGACAACTCGGATACAGTCTGGCGTTGGAGATCGAATACAGTCCGGTGTTGGAGCTCGGATATATTCCGGCATTGGAGCTCAGATTCATTCCGACGTTGGAGCTCGGAAGCGGTCCGGCGTTGGTGCTCGGCTGCAAAAGATACCTCGAATGCAGTCCGGTGTTGGAGCTCGGACGCAAGAGGACACTATCGCACTGGAACAACTTCAAACCCGAGGTGTGGCATGAAAGTAATAAGGCATTGATAAAGGCCGAACACTTAAAGAGCTCCTCGGATGCCCAACGTGCGAATTCTTCGGATTTAGCTCGGCAATCCTCAAGATCGAAGATGGGAATATTTGTTGAACCAGTTTTCAAGACCGACGACCGAAGTTGAAGAACAGTTCAGAAGAACCGAGGAGCGTCCCCAACTTGAAGACCGGTTCAGGGGGCTACTGACGTTGTCCTGGACTAGGGGGTACTCATCATGTCGTCTCCCTACCAGTGGGTCGGGCCGAGGACCCCCATGGCAGTTCACTATTGGGCTAGTTCAGGCAACCCATGCCGCATACAAGGGCTATTCCACAAGACTTGGCGCCCAAGACAAGGACTCTCCTGAACCCTAGGCCTCTGGTGCATTATATAAACCGAGGCCAGGCTAGTCAATAGGGGAACTCATATTCATTAGAACAATCTCGCGGTAGACACATGTACTCTATACTACACCCCATATGAATACAATCAAAAGCAGCATGTAGGGTATTATCTCTTCGAGAGAGCCCGAAGCTGGGTAAAATCTCGTGTCCATGTTACCATCGCTCCAAGACGCCTAGCTTAGGACCCCTACTATGAGATATGCCGGATATAGAACCGACACCCCCCCTCCAACGACGGCACGAAGACCCTCGCCACCGGCTCCATCCCCGTCGGCATCTCCGGCCACGCCGGCTCCTCGCTGGCTCGCGCCCACGTCGTCGCGGCGTTAACCCTGGCCTGGGTTGACACCGCCTCCAGCTCCGCCCCGGCCCTGTTCCGGTCCCGCCAGGCATGGCCCTCGGTGTCGGCCGGGTCTAGGCCGAGGTCCGGATCCGCCGCCTCCTCCTCCTCGTCGGCACTGGTCTGGGTCCTCCAGAACGCGGCACCCTCGGCAGACGCGGCGTCCGCCGCCGCCACCGCTAGTGAGATCGGCGACCTGTGGCTCAGCAAGATAAGCACGCAAGAACCAAGCGGACCCAACCGACCATTCGAATTCAAGCATGAAGGAACTTACCCGTGCCTCGCCGGCCTCTCCTGTGGAGCGCCATGCCTCCTCTTGGCGGGCGGCTTCACGCCCCAGCCGGGTTCGCCGCGCACTTCGCGGCCGAGGCCCGCGGCGCGACGTTGTCCTGCCCATGCGGCCGGCTCGCCACCGCCGCCCCCCGGGACGACCCGGCTCCGGCCACTCGGCCGCCTCCTCCGCCCGGCGCCACTACATCAATAATTCACGTCAACGTTCCCCTCGCTGCTTCGCTCTCGGCGACTCAAGAATCGTGGAAGATCAACTTACCAGCACGGCACCCTACGCCGGCATCGGCGGCCGCCTCCTCCTCCTCGCCACGGGCCACGGGCTCCTCTGAGCCGGCCTACACCACCTGCGTCGGCGCCCGGTCGTAAGGATGTCGGATGGCGTTCAGAAGCACCTCCCGCATCGCGTCGGGGTGAACAAGAAGATGAGCAGCAACAAAGTATGAAGACCAGGGACTCACCATGGGTGCCGGGTTCGCCTGGCTATACGGAAGCTTGCCGAACTCCCATTCGTCCCGCAACCCGGCCTTGGAGATGTCGTTGACCCGGCGCGAAACCTGGTCCGCCGCCAGCCGCAAGTTCGACATGCGGTCGGGGTCCTGGAGCCTGGTCATCTGACCGATGAGGTGGCTGCGCTGCTGCAGCGGCAGCACCCGGCGCCTGATGAAGGCGGTGATGAGGTCGGTGCCGGTGAGCCCCTCCCGCTCCCTCATCACTGACACCCGCTCGCACAGATTCAGCACCTCCTGCGATGGATGTTTGGGGTAGTAACCCCAGTTCTGCTTCACCCGCGGCGGCGCATCGACGAAGGGCGGCAGGTTGATGCGGTCCGCACCGAGGTTGCGGACGTAGAAGAAAGAGTTCTGCCACTTCTTGGCAGAATCCTCCAGCGGCATCTTGGGGCAGTCAGCGCCCGACCGCTTGGAGAGAATGGCGGCCCCGCAGTCGGACATCACCCCGGCCCTCGGCCCCTGCTGCTTCAAGGAGAAGAAGCGTACCCAGAGATCGATCGAAGGCTAGACCCCCAGGTACCCCTCGCAGAGGGTGACGAAGCCCGAAAGCTGCATGATGGTGCCCGCGCGAAGGTGATGGGGCTGGAGCCCGAAGAACTCCAGGAAGCTACGGAAGAAGGCGCTTGCATGAAGGCCGAACCCACGCTTGAAGTGCGGGTAGAAGACCACGCGCTCCATGCGCTCGGGCCGCGGCTCCCGCTCGCCCTGCGGCAGGCGCACGACGACCTCCGTCTCCCCCGGCAAGCGCCTGGTGGTGCGGAGATAGGCGATGTCGTCCAAGGTGACGGTCGAGCCCATCCATGAGCCTGACGGAAGATCCATCAGCGAAGACGAAGAAAATAAAGGAAGAAGAACGACGATGAAGCTCTGCTCAAAGCGGTGGGCGTCGCAGCACGCGACGGTTCCAAGAAGCAGAGGAAGGATGAAGAGGCAGGGGAGTGCGAGCGAGAATGATTTCCGCCGCCCCCCTCCCCCCAATTTATAACCCATGGTTCGAACGTGGGGAAGTGGGATCGTTTGTGCTCGCCCCTCCCACTTCCCCGCAATAGCTGCGCACATATGCGCAGTAACTGCATCGAGAATGGCAACCGACCCGCGGACGCCGCAATAAATCTGCGTGCGTGGGCCGAGGGCGCGCGGCGGCAGGCCCCAGCGCGTCGCCCCGTCCTGTAGCGCGCGTGGCCTGTCAGGTCCCTCCGGCTAACAGGCGCCACGTGGTGCCCGTGCGAAGCCCAAAAGATTGCCTCAAGATTCGACGGACTATTTGGTTTCCCGCCCCTGCCGGGATGCCGCGATCCGGCTTCCGAAAGCCGGCACATAGTGGGTGTTGCTGGACCCGCCGGCACACAGTGCACTGATACGTCTCCGTCGTATCTACTTTTCCAAACACCTTTGCCCTTGTTTTGGACTCTAACTTGCATGATTTGAATGGAACTAACCCGGACTGATGTTGTTTTCAGCAGAATTGCCATGGTGTTATTTATGTGCAGAAACAACAGTTCTCGGAATGACCTGAAAGTCAACGGAGATTATTTTTGGAAAATATAAAAAATAATGGCGAAAGAATCAAGGCCAGGGGACCCACACCCTTTCCACAAGGGTGGGGGGCGTGCCTGCCACCTCTGGGCGCGCCCCCTGCCTCGTGGGCCCCCTGGAGCTCCACCAACCTCAACTCCAACTCCATATATTCATGTTCGGGGAGAAAAAATCAGAGAGAAAGATTCATCGCGTTTTACGATACGGAGCCGCCGCCAAGCCCTAAACTCTCTCGGGAGGGCTGATCTGGAGTCCGTTCGGGGCTCCGGAGAGGGGAATCCGTCGCCATCGTCATCATCAACCATCCTCCATCACCAATTTCATGATGCTCACCGCCGTGCGTGAGTAATTCCATTGTAGGCTTGCTGGACGGTGATGGGTTGGATGAGATTTATCATGTAATCGAGTTAGTTTTGTTAGGGTTTGATCCCTAGTATACACTATGTTCTGAGATTGATGTTGCTATGACTTTGCTATGCTTAATGCTTGTCACTAGGGCCCGAGTGCCATGATTTCAGATCTGAACCTATTATGTTTTCATGAATATATGTGAGTTCTTGATCCTATCTTGCAAGTCTATAGTCACCTACTATGTGTTATGATCCGGCAACCCCGAAGTGACAATAATCGGGACCACTCCCGGTGATGACCATAGTTTGAGGAGTTCATGTATTCACTATGTGTTAATGCTTTGGTCCGGTACTCTATTAAAAGGAGGCCTTAATATCCCTTAGTTTCCGCTAGGACCCCGCTGCCACGGGAGGGTAGGACAAAAGATGTCATGCAAGTTCTTTTCCATAAGCACGTATGACTATATTCGGAATACATGCCTACATTACATTGATGAATTGGAGCTAGTTCTGTGTCACCCTATGTTATGATTGTTACATGATGAACCGCATCCGGCATAATTCTCCATCACCGATCCAATGCCTACGAGCTTTTCACATATTGTTCTTCGCTTATTTACTTTTCCGTTGCTACTGTTACAATCACTACAAAACCCAAAAATATTACTTTTGCTACCGTTACCGTTACTTCCATACTACTTTGCTACTAAATACTTTGCTGCAGATACTAAGTTATCCAGGTGTGGTTGAATTGACAACTCAACTGCTAATACTTGAGAATATTCTTTGGCTCCCCTTGTGTCGAATCAATAAATTTGGGTTGAATACTCTACCCTCGAAAACTGTTGCGATCCCCTATACTTGTGGGTTATCAAGACTATTTTCTGGCGCCGTTGCCGGGGAGCCTAGCTCTATTCTTTGAGTCACTTGGGATTTATATCTGCTGGTCACTATGAAGAACTTGAAAGACGCGAAAACAACAATTTATCCCTCAACTACGAGGGGAGGTAAGGAACTGCCATCTAGCTCTGCACTTGATTCACCTTCTGTTTTGAGTAAGCTTGCGACACCTAAACCTACTTCTGCTATTAATTCTGATATGTCGCATGTTATTGATGATGCCACTTCTACTATGCATGATACTTATGATGAAACTACTTCTATGCTTGATACTGCTGTGGCAATTGGTGAATTTCTTGATGAACAACTTGCTAGGGCTAGAGAGAATGAAATTATTGAAACTGATAATATAGATGAAAGTGATGATGAAGATTCTCCCCCTAAATATGAATTGCCTATTGTGCCTGAGGGCTATGTTATGGATGAAGAAACTGCTAGAGACTTTCTTGCTTGCAATGATAGAAGTGATCTTAAGAAATTATTAGCTAAGCTAAAACAAAAAACTCTGAATGCTAGAATGAAATATGATCCTGCTTATGCTACTTCACCTATCTTTGTTACTGATAAGGATTATGAATTATCCATCGATCCTGATATAATTACCTTGGTTGAATCTGATCCTTTCTATGGCTATGAATCTGAAACTGTTGTGGCACATCTTACTAAATTAAATGATATAGCCACCATGTTCACTAATGATGAGAGAACTCGCTACTTTTATATACTTCAAATATTTTCGGTCTCATTAAAGGGTGATGCTAAGATATGTTTTAACTCTCTTGATCCTGGTTGTGTGCGTAGTCCCCAGGATATGATTTATTACTTCTCTGCTAAATATTTCCCTGCTCATAAGAAACAAGCTGCTTTGAGGGAAATATATAATTTTGTGCAAATTGAAGAAGAGAGTCTCCCACAAGCTTGGGGGAGGCTTCTCCAATTACTTAATGCTTTGCCTGATCATCCTCTCAAGAAAAATGAAATACTTGATATCTTTTATAATGGACTAACCGATGCTTCCAGAGACTACCTGGATAGTTGTGCTGGTTCTGTTTTCAGGGAAAGAACACCAGATGAAGCTGAAATTCTATTGAATAATATGTTGACTAATGAAAATAATTGGACATTTCCTGACCCAACTCCTAAGACAACTCCGAAGAAAAGGGGTGCTCTATTTCTCAGTCCTGAAGATATGCAAGAGGCAAAGAAATCTATGAAAGAAAAGGGTATTAAAGCTGAAGATGTTAAGAATTTACCTCCTATTGAAGAAATACATGGTCTTAATTTACCTCCTATTTAAGAAATATATGGTCTTAATTCATCACCTATTGAAGAAACACATGGTCTTGATAACCCGACACAGGTAGTAAAGGTAAATTCTCTCTATAGATATGATAAAGCTGAAATCCCTCCTACTAAGTTTGCTAGCCAATGTTTGGATGAGTTTGATAACTTTATGGTTAAGCAAGAAGATTTCAATGCTTACTTTGGTAGACAATTTAAACAAAATGCTTATATGATTGAACACTTGAGTGATTATATGTCTAGAGTTAAAGGTGAACTTAAACTCATTAGTAAACATGCTTCTATGGTTACCACTCAAGTAGAACAAGTACTTAAAGCTCAAAATGATTTGCTCAATGAATTAAATAGTAAGAATAATGACTATGCTGTTAGAGTGGCTACTAGAACTGGTAAAATGACTCAGGAACCTTTGTATCCTGAAGGCCATCCTAAGAGAATTGAGCAGGATTCTCAGAGAAATAATTTAGATGCACCTAGTCCTTCTAAAAAGAAGAAAAAGAAAAATGATAGGAATTTGCATGCTTCTAGTGAACCTATTGCTGAAACACCTGAGAATCCCAATGATACTTCTATCTCTGATGCTGAAACACAATCTGGTAATGAACATGAACCTAGTGATAATGTTAATGAAGATGTTCATGTTGATGCTCAACCTAGTAATGATAATGATGTAGAAATTGAACCTGTTCTTGATCTTGATAACCCACAATCAAAGAATCAACGTTATGATAAAAGAGACTTTGTTGCTAGGAAGCACGGTAAAGAAAGGGAACCATGGGTTCAGAAACCCATGCCTTTTCCTCCCAAACCATCCAAGAAAAAGGATGATGAGGATTTTGAGCACTTTGCTGAAATGATTAGACCTATCTTTTTACGTATGCGGTTAACTGATATGGTCAAAATGAATCCTTATGCTAAGTATATGAAAGAAATTGTTACAAATAAAAGAAAGATACCGGAAGCTGAAATTTCCACCATGCTTGCTAATTATACTTTTAAGGGTGGAATACCTAAGAAACTTGGAGATCCAGGAGTACCAACTATACCATGCTCCATTAAAAGAAATTATGTTAGAACTGCTTTATGTGATCTTGGAGCCGGTGTTAGTGTTATGCCTCTCTCTTTATATCGTAGACTTGACTTGAATAAGTTGACACCTACTGAAATATCTTTGCAAATGGCTGATAAATCAACTGCTATACCTGTCGGTATTTGTGAGGATGTGCCTGTTGTGGTTGCGAACGTTACTATTTTAACGAACTTTGTTATTCTTGATATTCCCGAGGACGATAGTATGTCTATTATTCTTGGAAGACCCTTTTTGAACACTGCAGGGGCTTTTATTGATTGCAACAAAGGCAATGTCACTTTTCATGTTAATGGTAATGAGCATACGGTACACTTTCCGAGGAAACAACCTCAAGTCCACAGTATCAATTCTATTGGAAAAATTCCATCGATTATTTTTGGAGGTTTTGAATTTCCTCTTCCTACTGCCAAGAAGAAATATGATATTCTTATTATTGGGGACGTGCATATCCCTGTTGAGGTAACATAGTGTTATTCGAAATTTCTTCGGTTCCATGTTATTCGGAATGAGTTTGTTAACAAGACTTGATCAACCTTGTTAGTGGATTCCTTTTGATGAGCATGAGATGGATGAAGTTAGAAGGCACAACCTTCTGTACCCTCCTCTTACTTTCTGTTATTTAGTTGAAATAAAGTAAAAATAGTATTTTTTCTGTCTGTTTTCTGAATTATCCATGCAATATAAAAATACCCAGAAAATAAAAGTTCTCCAAATGCCCTGCCAATTTAATATGATTTTTTCTGGAATATTTGGCACTGAGAACACATCAGAGGGAGAAAGCACCTGGGCATGAGGGTCCAGGGCGTGCCCCCCTGCCTCGTGGGCCCACGGTGGCTCCCCTCCACTTATTCCTGCACCCACACACTTCTTCTTCCTCCCAAAAAAATCACCAACCAGCTCAAGCACGAGTTCTAGCTCATTTTGCTGCGGTTTTCGATCTCCTTGCTCGAAGCACCTCTCACAAAACTGCTTTGGGGGATTGTTCCTTGGTACTCCAATGGTCCAATTAGTTTTTGTTCTAGTGCTTTATTCATTGCAAATTTTTGCTGCCTAGGTGACCATGTTCTTGAGCTTGCATGTCAAATTTATATGGTTCCAAGTAGTTCTAATGCATGATATAATCTCTAGGCACTTGTAGGAGTAGTTGCTATCAATTTTGTTGAGCTTGGTTCACTTTTATTTGAAGTTACTGAAAAAAATCAGAAATTTTTCAGAGGAAGAAACATGTATAGGAAAATGTATCAAGGTGGTTCTTCAAGGAAGCAAGGACCCAGGCTTGCAATGCGTGATGCTGATGATGAACCACCAAGGGACGCTCTAGTACGGGCTTGTGAATGGCCTTCCGAGGACTTCATGGATCAAGCAGGAATCAAGGAAGAATTTAACGCATATGTGTGTAACGCTGATCTTGTGAGCTTCGAGGCAGATAAGTGTCGTCAGTACCACCATCTCACTAGTTCCTTTGTGAGGAGGTTTGAATTTTCATCTTCACGCAATTCTCAAACTATCCTGTTTGATCTTTATGAAAATTCTTATACTATGGACTTAGAGGATTTTACCACTGCTTGCAAACTTCCACAATGGGGTAGTACTAGTGAACGTCGCAAATCTGAATTTAGAGATTTTCTTGCTAGTATAACTGTGGGGGAATCTAAAGATATAACACAAGCTACCATAGGGAGCATTCATTTTCCTGCTATACATTATTTTGCTCTCTTCATAGGTAGGTGCATAAATGTTAAGGATGAAGCATGTCACATGTGTGTCCCTGACCTCAATGTTCTCAGGAGTGCTGTCTTAGGAGATAAACATTATAATTTGGGAGCCATTGTTGCACGTAGGTTGTATCATAATAGATTTAATGGAGATTTCTTTGGTGGAATTTATGCAACCCGTTTAGCTAATTTTCTTGGTATAACCATACGTGAGGATGATATTGAGTTGCCTCCTGCTTATTTAGATTATGAGGCTATGGTTCGTCATCATTTTGTTGAGAGGAACGATCAGTTCCTCCAGTACCGACTAATCTTTGACAGACGACGCACCTATCACGTCACTCTCCCTGCTTCTACTTTCTTTGACTTTCAAACAAAAGGGAGATATTTTATAACCAGAGAGGAGGCGGATGAGTATAAGAGGAGGGCTGAGATAGCTCGCCTCCAAGCTGCAGCCCACAATGCAATGACTGCTGCATCTCAATACGACCCCAACTATAATTTTGGATATCCGCCAGGCCAGCCGTGGCAATAGACCAACTTAGGCCAAAAGCCTAAGCTTGGGGGAGTACGTATTTCTCACCGACATTACATTTATGTTCACACACTCATTGCTAGTTGTCGGTGCTCATACTTTTTCATTGTAATATCCATGCTAGATTATTTTCCTTTTTATGCTTTCTTCTTGTGTGTTTGATAAACCTTAAGAAAAACCAAAAAAATTAGTAGTAGCTTTTAGCTAGTTTACCCTTCTTGCTGTAGTAGTAATAATTAAAAAGAAAACCCAAAAATATTTCCTGTTCTTCTTTTGCTTGTTGGGAACTTTCCCGTGTAAATAGTTTTATTTATTTTATTTTCTTTGGGGGTCGATAGGAGAAGACCATGATTAAATTGTTGAAGTGGCTCTTATATGCATTATTGTTGATTTAACCAAGAGCCCATATTGCCTTGTCTTCCCCTGTTTATTGAATGCTTGCAGATCCAGCTTAGTCCAATGCACGTGCACTATTATTATTATTCACATCGTTCGGTCGTGCAAGTGAAAGGCAATAATGACGATATATGATGGACTGACTAAGATGGGAGAAGCTGGTATGAACTCGACCTCTCTTGTTTTTGTAAATATGATTAGTTCATCGTTCCTGATTCAGCCTATCATGAATAAACATGTTTGCAATGACAATTAGAGATCATAGTTGCTTATGCCATGCTTAATTAGCTAGGAGTTTATAATGGTTTACCTTGCGTGCCAACATGCTATTAAAATGGTTGTGATGTGGTATGATGGGGTGGTATCCTCCTTTGAACGATTCAAGTCACTTGACTTGGCACATGTTCACGCATGTAGTTGAAACAAAATCAACATAGGCTTCACGATATTTATGTTCATGGTGGAATATATCCTACTCATACTTGCACCCAACGTTTATTAATTTTAATGCATGTTCATGACTGTTGTCGCTCTCTAGTTGGTCGCTTCCCAGTCTTTTGCTAGCCTTCACTTGTACTAAGCGGGAATACTGCTTGTGCATCCAATCCCTTAAACCCCAAAGTTATTCCATATGAGTCCACTATACCTTCCTATATGCAGTATCTACCTGCCGTTCCAAGTAAATTTGTATGTGCCAAACTCTAAACCTTCAAATGAAATTCTGTTTTGTATGCTCGAATAGCTCATGTATCAACTAGGGCTGTCTGTATCTTCCATGCTTGGCGGGTTATTCTCAAGAGGAGTGGACTCTGCTCCTCACTCACGAGAAAATGGCTGGTCACCGGGATGCCCAGTCCCATGCTTTATGCAAATCAAATCAAAATAATTGCAAACAAAACTCCCCCAGGGCTGTTGCTAGTTGGACGGTACCCCGTTGTTTCGGATGGCCGTGGAGTGTGCTTGTTGGTGGTGGGGGAGTATAAACATTACCATTCTGTTTGGGAACCGCCTATAATGTGTGTAGCATGGAAGATATCGCCATCTCTTGGTTGTTATGTTGACAATGAAAGTATGCCGCTCAAAAATATTATTTATCTCTGCTTTAAAATCGAGCTCTGGCACCTCTACAAATCCCTGCTTCCCTCTGCGAAGGGCCTATCTATTTACTTTTATGTTGAGTCATCACCCTCTTATCAAAAGCACCAGCTGGAGAGCACCACTGTCATTGGCATTCATTACTGTTAATTTGTATTAGGTATGACTATGACTGGATCACTTTTACCATGAATTACAATGTTTAGTCAGTCCTTGATCTTTAAAGGTGCTCTGCATTTATGTTTTATGGTCTCAGGAAGGGCTAGCGAGATACCATCTTGTTATATCATATCATGATTGTTTTGAGAAAGTGTTGTCATCCGAGATTTATTATTATTGCTCGCTAGTTGATTATGCCATTGATATGAGTAAACATGAGACGTAAATGTTATTGTGAATATGGTTAGTTCATAATGTTTGCTGAAAACTTGAATGCTGGCTTTACATATTTACAACAACAAGAGCAAACAGAGTTTGTAAAAGTTTTTCTTTATCACTTTCAGTTTATCAACTGAATTGCTTGAGGACAAGCAAAGGTTTAAGCTTGGGGGAGTTGATACGTCTCCGTCGTATCTACTTTTCCAAACACTTTTGCCCTTGTTTTGGACTCTAACTTGCATGATTTGAATGGAACTAACCCGGACTGACGCTGTTTTCAGCAGAATTGCCATGGTGTTATTTATTTGCAGAAACAAAAGTTCTCGGAATGACCTGAAAATCAACAGAGATTATTTTTGGAAAATATAAAAAATACTGGCAAAAGAATCAAGGCCAGGGGGCCCACACCCTTTCCACGAGGGTGGGGGGCGCGCCTGCCCCCCTGGGCGCGCCCCTTGCCTCGTGGGCCCCCTGGAGCTCCACCGACCTCAACTCCAACTCCATATATTCGTGTTCGGGGAGAAAAAAATCAGAGAGAAAGATTCATCGTGTTTTACGATACGGAGCCGCCGCCAAGCCCTAAACTCTCTCGGGAGGGCTGATCTGGAGTCCGTTCGGGGCTTCGGAGAGGGGAATCCGTCGCCATCGTCATCATCAACCATCCTCCATCACCAATTTCATGATGCTCACCGCCGTGCGTGAGTAATTCCATCGTAGGCTTGCTGGACGGTGATGGGTTGGATGAGATTTATCATGTAATCGAGTTAGTTTTGTTAGGGTTTGATCCCTAGTATCCACTATGTTCTGAGATTGATGTTGCTATGACTTTGCTATGCTTAATGCTTGTCACTAGGGCCCGAGTGCCATGATTTCAGATCTGAACCTATTATGTTTTCATGAATATATGTGAGTTCTTGATCCTATCTTGCTAGTCTATAGTCACCTACTATGTGTTATGAACCGCAACCCAGAAGTGACAATAATCGGGACCACTCCTGGTGATGACCATAGTTTGAGGAGTTCATGTATTCACTATGTGTCAATGCTTTTGTCTGGTACTCTATTAAAAGGAGACCTTAATATCCCTTAGTTTCCGCTAGGACCCCGCCCCCATGGGAGGGTAGGACAGAAGATGTCATGCAAGTTCTTTTCCATAAGCACGTATGACTATATTCGTAATACATGCCTACATAACATTGATGAATTGGAGCTAGTTCTATGTCACCCTATGTTATGATTGTTACATGATGAACCGCATCCGGCATAATTCTCCATCACCGATCCAATGCCTACGAGCTTTTCACATATTGTTCTTCGCTTATTTACTTTTCCGTTGCTACTGTTACAATCACTACAAAACCCAAAAATATTACTTTTGCTACCATTACCGTTACTTCCATACTACTTTGCTACTAAATACTTTGCTGCAGATACTAAGTTATCCAGGTGTGGTTGAATTGACAACTCAGCTGCTAATACTTGAGAATATTCTTTGGCTCCCCTTGTGTCGAATCAATAAATTTGGGTTGAATACTCTACCCTCGAAAACTGTTGCGATCCCCTATACTTGTGGGTTATCATGCACCCGTCGTCATGGCTGACGCCAGCAAGCGGCGACCTGACGGAGCGCCACTGTAGCGGACTCAACCCAGCCACTCCCTGACGATCGACAAGATGGCAAACAGTGCCCCTACACCCGGCGGGTCCCACGCCCGGAGAACCCGGCAAGCCCTGACACCCGGCGGGTCCCAGCACCGGCTTCCCGGACGATGACAACCAGGCCCCACGGCCTTGTAACATTACCTTTGTACCCCTGGGGGGTTGACCTATAAAACTCCCCAGGAGGCCTCCATGCGCGGGGGTGAAGAGATCTGAACAGTAGAACACACAGACACATCCAAGGAGAAGGAACAGCCTAAGCATTGGCATGCCTTCCTTCTTCTTCCATACAGCTCTAGGAGCAACTCTGTACTGTTACACATAAACCACACTCGGTAGGACTAGGGGTGTTATCTCTATGGAGAGCCCCGAACCTGGGTATGCCTTGCATCCCGCGCTCGCTCATGCCGACAGATGTGCATAACCAAGAGGGCCCAGAGATACCTCTCTGATAGACGGAGTGACAAATCCTAATCTTTATCTATGCCAACCCAAAAAACACCTTCGGAGACACCTGTAGAGCATCTTTATAATCACCCAGTTATGTTGTGACGGTTGATAGCACACAAGGTGTTCCTCCGGTATTCGGGATTTGCATAATCTCATAGTCAGAGGAATATGTATAAGTCATGAAGAAAGCAATAGCAATAAAATTTAACGATCATTATGCTAAGCTAATGGATGCGTCTTGTCCATCACATCATTCTCTAATGATGTGATCCCGTTCATCAAATGACAACACATGTCTATGGTCAGGAAACTTAACCATCTTTGATTAACGAGCTAGTCAAGTAGAGGCATACTAGGGACACTCTGTTTGTCTATGTATTCACACATGTACTAAGTTCTGGTTAATACAATTCTAACATGAATAATAAACATTTATCATGATATAAGGAAATATAAATAACAACTTTATTATTGCCTCTAGGGCATCTTTCCTTCAGTCTCTCACTTGCACTAGAGTCAATAATCTAGTGCACATCGTCATGTGATTTAACACCAATAGTTCACATCGTCATGTGACCAACACCCAAAGGGTTTACTAGAGTCAATAATCTAGTTCACATCGCTATGTGATTAACACCCAAAGAGTACTAAGGTGCGATCATGTTTTGCTTGTGAGAGAAGTTTAGTCAACGGGTCTGCCACATTCAGAGTCGTGTGTATTTTGCAAATATTCTATGTCTACAATGCTCTGCATGGAGCTACTCTAGCTAATTGATCCCACTTTCAATATGTATCCAGATTGAGACTCAGAGTCATCCGGATCGGTGTAAAAGCTTTGCATCGACGTAACTCTTTACAACGAAATCTTTATCACCTCCATAACGGAGAAATATTTCCTTAGTCCTCTTAGGTAACTAAGGATTACTTTGACCGATGTCCAGTGGTCCACTCCTGGATCACTATCGTACCCCCTTGCCAAACTCATGGCAAGGTACACAACAGGTTTGTTACACAGCATGGCATACTTTATAGAACCTATGGCTGAGGCATAGGGAATGCCTTTCATTCTCTCTCTATCTTCTGCCGTGGTCGGGTTTTTAGTCTTACTCAACTTCATACCTTACAACTCAGGAAAGAACTCCTTCTTTGATTGATCCATTTTGAACTCTTTCAAAATCTTATCAAGGTATGTACTCGTCGAAAGTCTTATCAAGCGTCTTGATCTATCTTTATAGATCTTGATGCCCAATATGTAAGTAGCTTTACCGAGGTCTTTCTTTGAAAAACTCCTTTCAAATACTCCTTTATGCTTTCCAGAAAATTCTACATCATTTCCGATCAACAATATGTCATTCACATATACTTATCAGAAATGTTGTAGTGCTCCCACTCACTTTTTTGTAAATACAGGCTTCACCGCAAGTCTGTATAAAACTATATGCTTTGATCAACTCATCAAAGCATATATTCCAACTCTGAGATGCTTGCACCAGTCCATAGATGGATCGCTGGAGCTTGCACACTTTGTTAGCACCTTTAGGATCGACAAAACCTTCTGGTTGTATCATATACAACTCTTCTTTAATAAATCCATTAAGGAATGCAGTTTTGACATCCATTTGCCAGATTTCATAAATGCGGCAATTGCGAACATGATTCAGACAGACTTAAGCATCGATACGAGTGAGAAAATCTCATTGTAGTCAACACCTTGAACTTGTCGAAAAACCTTTTTGTGACAATTCGAGCTTTGTAGATAGTAACACTACCATTAGTGTCCGTCTTCCTCTTGAAAATCCATTTATTCTCAATGGCTTGCCGATCATCGGGCAAGTCAGCCAAAGTCCATACTTTGTTCTCAGACATGGATCCTATCTCAGATTTCATAGCCTCAAGCCATTTTGTGGAATCTGGGCTCATCATCGCTTCCTCATAGTTCGTAGGTTCGTCATGGTCTAGTAACATGACTTTTCATGATCATTATCATTAGCTTCCTCTCTAGTTGGTGTAGGCATCACGAGAACGGATTTCTCTGATGAGCTACTTTCCAATTCGAGAGAAGGTACAATTACCTCATCAAGCTCTACTTTCCTCCCACTCACTTCTTTCGAGAGAAACTCCTTCTCTAGAAAGGATCCATTCTTAGCAACAAAGATCTTGCCTTCGGATCTGTGATAGAAGGTGTACCCAATAGTTTCTTTCGGGTATCCTATGAAGACGCACTTCTCCGACTTGGGTTCGAGCTTATCAGGCTGAACTTTTTTCACATAAGCATCGCAACCCCAAACTTTAAGAAACGACAACTTATGTTTCTTGCCAAACCACAGTTCATACGGTGTCGGCTCAACAGATTTAGATGGTGCCCTATTTAACGTGAATGTAGATGTCTCTAATGCATAACCCCAAAACGATAGCGGTAAATCGGTAAGAGACATCATAGATCGCACCATATCAAGTAAAGTACGTTTATGACGTTCGGACACACCATTATGCTGTGCTGTTCCAGGTGGCGTGAGTTGTGAAACTATTCCACATTGTTTTAAATGAAGGCCAAACTCGTAACTCAAATATTCGCCTCTTCGATCAGATCGTAGAAACTTTATTTTCTTGTTACGATGATTCTCAACTTCACTCTGAAATTCTTTGAACTTTTCAAATGTTTCAGACTTGTGTTTCGTTAATTAGATATACCCATATCTGCTCAAATCATCTGTGAAGGTCAGAAAATAACGATACCCACCGCAAGCCTCAACACTCATCGGACCGCATACATCAGTATGTATTATTTCTAATAAGTGAGTGGCTCGCTCCATTGTTCCGGAGAACGGAATCTCAATTATCTTTCCCATGAGGCATTGTTCGCGAGCATCAAATGATTCATAATCAAGTGTTTCCAAAAATCCATCCGCATGGAGTTTCTTCATGCGCTTTACACCAATATGACATAAACGGCAGTGCCACAAACATGTTGCACTATCATTATTAACTTTGCATCTTTGGGCATCAATATGTGTATCACTGCGATCGAGATTCAGTAAACCATTTACATTGGATGTAAGACCATAGAATGTTTTATTCATGTAAACAGAACAACAATTATTCTCTGACTTAAATGAATAACCGTATCGCAATAAACATGATCCAATCATATTCATGCTCAATGCAAATACTAAATAACATTTATTTAGGTCCAATACTAATCTCGAAGGTAGAGGGAGTATGCGATGGTGATCTTATCAACCTTGGAACCACTTCCAACACACATCGTCACCTCGCCCTCAACTAGTCTATGTTCATTTTGTAACTCCTGTTTCGAGTTACTAATCTTAGCAGCTGAACTGGTATCAAATACCCAGGGGCTACTATGAACACTAGTAAAGTACACATCAATAACATGTATATCAAATATACCTTTGTTCACTTTGCCATCCTTCTTATCCGCCAAGCATTTGGGGCAGTTCCGTTTCCAGTGACCATTCCGTTTGAAGTAGAAGCACTCAGTTTCAGGCTTAGGTCCAGACTTGGGCTTCTTTCCTTGAGCAGCAACTTGCTTGCTATTCTTCTTGAAGTTCCCCTTCTTCCCTTTGCCCTTTTTTTAAAACTACTGGTCTTGTTAACCATCAACACTTGATGCTCCTTCTTGATTTCTACCTTTGCTGATTTCAGCATCGCGAAGAGCTTGGGAATCGTTTTCATCATCCCTTGCTTATTATAGTTCATCACGAAGTTCTAATAACTTGGTGATAGTGACAAGAGAACTTTGTCAATCACTATCTTATCTGGAAGATTAACTTCCACTTGATTCAAGTGATTGTGGTACCCAGACATTTTGAGCACATGCTCACTAGCTGAGCTATTCTCCTCCATCTTGTAGGCAAAGTACTTGTCAGAGGTCTCATACCTCTCGACATGGTCATGAGTCTGAAATACCAATTTCAGCTCTTGGAACATCTCATATGCTCCATGGCGTTCAAAATGTTTTTGAAGTCCCGGTTCTAAGCCATAAAGCATGGTGCACTAAACTATCAAGTAGTCATCATACTGATCTTTGTCAAATGTTCATAACGTCTGCATCTGCTCCTGCAATAGGTATGTCACCTAGCGGTGCATCAAGGACATAATTCTTTTGTGCAGCAATGAGGATAATCCTCAGATCATGGACCCAGTCTGCATCATTGCTACTATCATCTTTCAACTTAAAAATAAACGGGGAGCTAAATCCTGAGCTATTGATCTACAACATAATCTGCAAATACTATCAAGACTAAGTTCAGATAAATTGAAGTTCAATTAATCATATTACTTAAGAACTCCCACTTAGATAGACATCCCTCCAGTCATCTAAATGATCACGTGATCCATATCAACTAAACCATGTCCGATCATCATGTGAGATGGAGTAGTTTTCAATGGTGAACATCTCTATGTTGATCATATCTACTATATGATTCATGTTCGACCTTTCGGTCTCAGTATTCCGAGGCCATATCTGCATATGCTAGGCTCGTCAAGTTTAACCCGAGTATTCTGCACGTGCAAAACTGGCTTGCACCCGTTGTATGTGAACGTAGAGCTTATCACACCCGATCATCACGTGGTGTCTCGGCACGACGAATTGTAGCAACGGTGCATACTCAGGGAGAACACTTGTACCTTGAAATTTAGTGAGGGGTCATCTTATAATGCTACCGCCGTACTAAGCAAAATAAGATGCATAAAAGATAAACATCACATGCAATCAAAATATGTGACATGATATGGCCATCATCATCTTGTGCCTTTGATCTCCATCTCCAAAGCACCGTCATGATCTCCATTGTCACCGGCTTGAAACCCTGATCTCCATCGTAGCATCGTTGCCGTCTTGCCAACTATTGCTTCTACGACTATCGCTACTGCTTAGTGATAAAGTAAATCAATTAGATGGCGATTGCATTTCATACAATAAAGCGACAACCATAAGGCTCCTGCCAGTTGCCGATAACTTTTACAAAACATGATCATCTCATACAACAATTTATATCCCATCACGTCTTAACCATATCACATCACAACATGCCCTGCAAAAACAAGTTAGACGTCCTCTACTTTGTTGTTGCAAGTTTTACGTGGCTGCTACGGGCTTCTAGCAAGAACCGTTCTTACCTACGCATCAAAACCACAACGATTTTTCATCAAGTGTGTTGTTTTAACCTTCAACAAGGACCGGCCGTAGTCAAACTCGATTCAACTAAAGTTGGAGAAACAGACACCCGCCAGCCACATGTGTGCAAAGCACGTCGGTAGAACCAGTCTCATGAACGCGGTCATGTAATGCCGGTCCAGGCCGCTACATCCAACAATACCGCCGAATCAATGTAAGACGTTGGTGGTAAGCAGTATGACTATTATCGCCCACAACTCATTGTGTTCTGCTCGTGCATATAATCTACGCATAGACCTGGCTCTAATACCACTGTTAGGGAACGTAGCATGCAATTTCAAAAAAATCCTACGATCACGCAAGATCTATCTTGGAGATGCATAGCAACGAGACGGGAGAGTGTGTCCATGTACCCTCGTAGACCAAAGCAGAAGCGTTATGTTAACGTGGTTGATATAGTCGAACGTCTTCACGATCCAACCGATCCAAGTACCGAACGTACCGCACCTCCGTGTTCAGCACACGTTCAGCTCGATGATGTCCCTCGAACTCTTGATCCAGTAGAGGGTCGAGAGAGAGTTCCGTCAGCATGACGGCGTGGTGATGGCGATGGTGATATGATCCGCACAGGGCTTCGCCTAAGCACTATGACGCTATGAACGAAGGAGTAAACTATGGAGGGGGGCACCGCACACGGCTAAGAGAACTATTGATGTTCCTTTGGGTGCCCCTGTCCACGTATATAAAGGAGGGGGAGAGAGGCCGCCGGCTAGGAGGGGCGCGCCATGGGGGGGTCTTACTTGGACTCCTAGTCCAAGTAGGATTCGCCCCCCCTCCCTTTTCCTTTCTCCACCGGAGGGAATAGGAAGGAAAGGGAGAGGGAAAGGGAAGGGCGGCACCGCCCCCTCCTCCTTGTACTATTCGGACTCCCTAGGAGGGGGCGCGCGGCCACCCCCCGCGGGCTTCCCACTCTCTCCCTTAGGCCCATGTAGGCCCAACACTTCCCCGGGGGGGTTCCGGTAACCCCTCGGTACCCCAAAAAAATACCTGAATCACTTTGAACCATTTCGATGTCCGAATATAACCTTCCAATATATGAATCTTTACCTCTCGACCATTTCGAGACTCCTCGTCATGTCCGTGATCTCATCCGGGACTCTGAACAAACTTCGGTCACCAAAACACACAACTCATAATACAAATTGTCATCGAACGTTAAGCGTGCGGGCCCTACGGGTTCGAGAACTATGTAGACATGACCGAGACACATCTCCGGTCAATAACCAATAGTGGAACCTGGATGCTCATATTGGCTCCTACATATTCTACGAAGATCTTTATCGGTCAAACCGCATAACAACATACATCATTCCCTTTGTCATCGGTATGTTACTTGCCCGAGATTCGATCGTCGGTATCATCATACCTAGTTCAATCTCGTTACCGGCAAGTCTCTTTACTCGTTCCGTAATGCATCATCTCGCAACTAACTCATTAGTCACATTGCTTGTAAGGCTTATAGTGATGTGCATTACCGAGAGGGCCCAGAGATACCTCTCCGATACACAGAGTGACAAATCCTAATCTTGATCTATTCCAACCCAACAAACACCTTCGGAGACACCTTTAGCGCATCTTTATAATCACCCAGTTATGTTGTGACATTTGATAGCACACAAGGTGTTTCTTCGGTATTCGGGAGTTGCATAATCTCATAGTCGGTGGAATATGGTTCTCCGGGTGCCCGGGCAATCCACTGGGTGCTCCAGGGTGCCCCAACCAATCCACCCAGGTGTGTATAAAGTAGCCACCTTAAGTTAACCATTAATGATAACTCTCACATCTGTCATGAATACACTCAACCAATCCACATCTACGAGCATAGCAGAGCAGTATGAGCATAACGAAAAAGTAACTCCCAAGGTTTGAATACAGGACAATAGGTTCCTACCTCATCAACTACTTCCCAATACCCACATGTTATCAAGTCCTAACCATGCAGTGTTTGAGGGTTGAAACTAATGCATAAAAACTGGGTAATGAAAAGTATGATCAAAGTGTGAACTTGCGTGTACTGTTGATGAAGATGATTCGCACTCATAACTCCTGATAGTTCTATTCGTCACACTCCGGTCAATCTATCGTAAGCAAGCAATAGTAACCACACATAAGCAATCATGCAAAAGAATCGCAGAAAAGATCTCAGAAAACATCGAAAACAGGAAAATAACTCTTGCAACAGAAAAAATTTCTAACAGTACAAAAATTGGGTGAACTTGGCCTTATTAGAAAGTTTAGGTCAAGAGTTTCGATTTGCAAAAAGAATCAACTAAAACGGAGTTATAAAACTCAAGTTATGATCAAACGAAGTTCAAATACAAATCTGCTCTAATTCAAATTTTAAAATTTTCAAAAACATGTTTAAGTTGATTATCTGGATAGATGAGATCATAACGAAGAAGTAGGCGTTGGTTTCATCTAATTCCAACTAACGAGCAAAAAGTAGTGAGGGTTTGAAGATTAGGAGCTAATTTGTAAATAAAATATTCATGGATGGGTCCCTGGCCGAAAATTAAAAAGAAAAAGAAAAAACTATCGAGCGAACGCTCGCTAACAGAACCTAATCTAGCAAATCTGTTCACTGAAGAACCTAAAGAACAAATGATCTCTAATTAAATTAACCTAAACAAATAAACCAAAACTAAAAAGAAAACCGGGCAAACCGGGGACGGTTTATTACCGAACCGGGGAAACCGGTGGTCGGGTGGCGGTTCGAGGCGGCGGCGCGGTGGCTCCGGCGAGGCGACGGTGCGGCAGCGGTGCGGACAAGGCGGCGGCGACGCGGCAGCGGCGCGGCACGGTGGAGTGTGGTGGTGGCGTGCAGCGCGGAGCGGGAGGCAGCAACGGCGACGCCGACGAGATGCGGCTGCGGCGGCGCGGCGATCTATGGCAGCGGCAAGGAGCGGCGAGGCGAGGAGAGAGAGGGCCGGGGGTGCAGCTTATATACAGGAGGGGCGGAGGTGCTTGCGGGAGGGGGCAGAGCCGGGGCGGAGTCCGGTTGGGTCACGGCGACGGCGGCGATGCCGTGCGGCGGCAGGAGTCCTGCGGGAGCTTGGGGACGGGCGCGGGCGAGCGGCGTGGGCTGGGCCGCGGCCTGGCAGAAGTTGGGTCGGCCCAGTCGGGGGGAAAAGGTTTTTTTTTAACACAGACAAACGAAAAATAATAAAAACAAAAATAAATAGGAATATTATATAGGCATATAACATATCAAAAGTTTCAGAAAAAGATTTTCTACAACATGAACATTTTTCTAGCATCAAATAAATTCCACAGAAATTAAACTAAATCAAACAGTGCTAGAGCTCTAATAAATTTCCAATAAAATCATTTTAAAAATACCAAAATGATTTCAAATTTATTTATCTCCAATTTTCTGATGTAGGGAATCATTTTACCCTATTTTTCGTATATTTTTATTTTGGAGAAAAATAATTTGAATAAAACCCAAATAACTCCAAATTGAAAATAATTTCAAAAGGACTTTGAATTTGATCCATTTAAACTTCCAACTCATATTTCATATAATTTGAAGAAGTCATTTTATCTTCTCTCATGAAAATCATTGAGTTGCTTAAAGTTCTGAATTGGAAATATTTTCAAATGAAATTCAAATGTTTTCAACACCCCTTTTCATTTAAATAAATGGAAGAAATCATGTCATCTTCTCTCCAGGGTTTTGTGATGAAAAGAATTTGAATTCATGGATATCATAAATGCAAGATGAAAGTTTGGGAAAGTCCTTTTATTCCCTCTCATTTAACTTTCAAAAAGTTTTGAATTTCACTCAATTTCACACAATCAATCACACAACAATCAAACAATCAATCAAATCTATCTATTTATTATAACATTCCAAAATTTAGAATTTTGGGATGTTACAAACCTACCACCCTTAAAATGAATCTCGTCCTCAAGATTCGGAGAGGCTAGAAAGAAAATAGGTTAGGTTTGGAGGTCTTCTTAGATCTTCAAGACAATTCCTTCTCTCGGCTCTTCCGGTAGTGGCATCACGTTTACCGCAATTCTTCTGTCCTTTCATCTTGGTAAGGTTATTCCGAGACTGGGTCTTCTTAGCTGACGGGTCTGGCGTCAATATTAAACAACTATCGATATCTCAGGGTGGTCAACAATTTATGGTTTCTCCTGCAGGAAATAGGTCTGGGTTGAACCTCACCGTATAACCTACGGTTGGCAGCAGCTACCGTGTAGAAGGGGAAAAATTATCATACCATTCTAAGGTTTAAACAAGGTTGAATATCGTCGTCTCTCTACTATAGGTAAGTCACTCAGATTTACCATCCCATATAGCAAGGCGAATAATAAGAGTAAGTTGGTATGGTGATCAATCCATCCCGCGCCCAAATCATTACCTTGTACATGGTTTAGCAAATCTCGCATTCTAACACTCGGTCATCCTCACAAGCATTACAGAATTTTTCTTGTCGACGAACTAAGTTCGGAAAAATCCATGGATTCTGCAAGCCAAACAAACATCTATCGTTTCTTCACATCTCTCTGGTTTTGCGTTACTCCTATAAAATCGTCGATGGGTAAGGTCGTAACTTCTTCCAGGGTTTTTCCTTCAGCAAGAGTGTGCTTGCTTCTTGGCAGGTCCTGGGGCCTGTGGGTTATGGCCCATCTCATCACTTGTAATCCTTGAACTCATCATCGGGGCCAACTGATCATTATCCCAACATTCAGCTTCCTAGCATACTTAAATCCATCCAATTGTACTGTCTCTCTTCCTTCCATTTGTACCAAACTAAGACGTGATTACTCAGACTCATCATGGAGTTACAATTGCTCCACATTACCAACATTACACCTCCTTTATATCCAATAGTACTTCATCCCTTCATACTCCTGGGGTATCCCACTTATCGAGACAAAACTCATTCTTATTTTGTCTGAAATCCACTCCGTGGAATATCATAATCCTTTCCAAGGGTCAAATCTCCTCACAGGGTACTACACCCTTGAAAATGCTCCAATTCTTCCATAGACCATATTTCTCATATCCTCGAAAATGGTCAAAATCTTTCTTCATAGAATAGCAACTCATAAAATCCAAATCAGTACCAACGAGGCTAACTTTATTGATTCTCCAATTATTACAATCTCTTGCTTTTCCATTACATGCCTCAACTCAACACCTCAATACAAAGGAAAATGTTCTCACTACTACTACTATACTTCTCACAGACTCAGCTATTTAGCACAAGCTTTCTTCTCCTTGGGACAATCTCTGGCAAAGTGCCCTGCTTCATTACAGCGAAAACATATTACTTCCAACAAGTCTCGTGATTTCCTTATGAATACATATCCTCCTTGGGTCCTCGGCTTCCTTTTTGGGGAACTGCTGAAGTAGTACCCTGGATCTCTAGAACATATGATATGACGCAGGTCCTTCCTGGTATCCAATCTACTTCTCTTCCTGGACTTTTCCGTTCCAATCAGGGCTTCTATTTCATGTGGGTCATACTCTACTTCCTCTGTCGGGAATTCTATTAGATCCCCATTCAAACAATTCTGGGAGAGGTGTCCTTCTTCTCCACATGAATAGCATGACTTGGTGCAGGGTTTAATTGGGTATTCTTTGGGTGTGTCCTCCACCTCTTCCTCCATCACAGGTTCTTCTAAAATTTCCATGAGGGCTCCTTTCATTGCTTCTTTCTTCTGCTGGATGGTTCTTTGTACCATGGGGTAAGTGTGACACTGAGCGGGGTAGTGGGTAGTCCCTTCACACAAGAAACAAGTGATCTGCCTAGTTGGGCATTCTTCAGCTGGGTGACTTTCTTCACAATTAGGGCATTCATCCTTGTGTTCTTTATGGCTGTGTCTTATTTCTCCACAAATCTTGCATGCACAAGGTTTCTTCATATTATTTCCATAAGGCTTCAATTTCTGGGACACAAACCGAGACTTTGGCAAAGTCGACTTAAATTCTTTCCAAGTGGTTACTCCTTGCCATCCATTGATGGTTTGGTACATCCTCCACCAAGTAGCGGCACCTCTTTCAAAGCACTGAAGATCATGCTGGGTCATATCCTTTCCGGCTATATGGTTATTCTCCATGTGATCCTCCATGTTCTGAATCCATCGGTCCGTCTCCAATTGACTCATTGATCCAGAAAATATAAGCTCATCTCCATTCATCCTCTATTGGGTCCATGGGTTTGGGGGTGGGTGAGATAAGGGAGGTCAAGAGGGATACACACAATACAAACAATAGTTTTGAAAAGACAGATTTTATTTTGTGGCTGCCGAAAAAAACATCAAACAAATGACAGCTCACAAACGTCGCATCTAACGTAGGTATATAACAGGGGTTTGGTCTTCTAAAGGTTAACATCGCCAAACTCTTCAAGTCTTGTTCATGTCTCCGATGGCTTCTTCCGATCGTGCTTGTCCTTCTCAAGTCTTTTTCCCAGATCATCTCATGTTGACACGAAGTATCTCATGACGTCCTCCACTATTTCTGGAGTTGCGTTCCAAACTTCGGGGTTTCAACATCCTTGGCATGAGCCATGGTACTACTGTCCTTCAGTTCCTGACGAATCTCCGTATCTCGAGGTTTTGCTCCTCCAGCTTGGCTACTTTCAGCTTCTGGGTCCTGAGTTCTTCACGAAATGCTTCCTTATCAAATATGGCTTCTTGCAGGTCCATCCTAAACTTCTTGATGTAACACTCCAGATCCTGGTGATACACCAGCTAAGGTTAAAACTTCATCTTTCGCTGATAGGTGCTCCATTAGCCTTCTACCCTCCAATCCTTCCGAAGAAATGCATGCTTAACTAAGCACGGTGACAATAGCATAAGCGGGCGATAACACCATGGTCAGCGTGTCTATGCCCATGTTACTGCCATGAGCTTTCATTCCATAGTTGATATCTCCTTCCTTAGGGTTTTCTTGACAAAAACTTTGACTTTTATGCTCCATGTTCCGGTCTTTCTCCGATACACCTTGATCTCAGGTATTGACAGCTTCCATAGTCTGCCAAGTTCCATAAGGGTAGCTTTTCCTAGGTCATACCAATCCGGAAATTCTACAGAGCCTTCACATTCTCCTAGTCTTCGGAGTCTCCAACCGTTGTAGTTTCCATTATTATAATGCACGGTAAAATCCTTTTCATTCCGAAGTGGTCTTAGTTGTCTGATATCTTGTACTTCTTGAAGTGGTCTCATCAGTCGAATCTTCGGGGTCAAAGGGGGAAAAGGGATATAGTCTCACTAAATGGGAATATTTGATAAAACTCAGAAGAGAAGAGAGGTAAAAGATCTTTTTGAAAATGAAGTTGTAGAGAAAATTTTCCTATGGGCTTGCCAGTTTCTAGGGTCACGTCCTACTGTCAACATGTGCTCTGATACCATCTTGTAGCGACCCAACCTTAGACGGTCAAGTCTCTGTGCTTAAGTGTCATCCCTGGATCGGTATGCTGACACACACAGTACTCGAGGATTTATAACAAAGGTAAATCACATGTATAAAGTAACGTAAATACTATTACCTCAATCCAAATAGCGGAAGTAACAACAAGGTTGTCCCATCAACACCAATGGCAAAGTTGAGTGTAGAAAATCGTAACCCTAACGTATCACTTACTCATCGTAAGATCCTGCAACATGAGACGTTGCAGCCACAAAGGGTCAGTACATTGAATGTACTGGCAAATTCACACCATAGGATAATGATGAATAATAGCTATCACTACATGCATATTTGGCTCGTGGAAAGCTCTAGGGTTAACATGTTTTTGCGAAAAGCCAATTTTTCCCTACTGCAAAGGAATGTATTTTATTTAACTACAAAGTTGGTTGATAAATATTGAGAAGGTTCCTCCAACTCAATCCCAAAATAATAATCATTAACCCAATCAAATTAATTAAATAAAGTGTTGAGATCAACATGATAATCCAAGAACCAGATACTCAAGATGTCCATAACCGGGGACACGGCTAATCATGATTAGTTTGTACACCCTGCAAAGGTTTGTGCACTTTTCCCCACAAGACATGATCTCCTCCGTTGGATTTCTCGCACTACATGGTGTTTGAGAAACGGATGACCGAGACACAGTCTTTCAGAAGCATTAACTCTAACCCCAGGTAGACAGTACCAACCTACACCCCCTACATCTGCTAGCCTACCACTAGAAGAGGTCATGCAACATACTCAACTATGCTAGAGCCCAGAATAGCTTGTGGCTGCACACGGATGTTTCTAGCATGAATAATCTTATGATCCCTTTGAGCCTGGGTGGCATTCCATAGGGTGATCACACGGGTCCTCCGGGATCCCCTTGGGCAAGCACTGGGTTCTCCAGGTGCCCGGGCAAACCACTGGGTGCTCCAGGGTGCCCCAACCAATCCACCCAGATGTGTATTAAAGTAGCCACCTTAAGTTAACCATTAATGATAACTCTCACATCAGTCATGAATACACTCAACCAATCCACGTCTATGAGCATAGCAGAGCAGTATGAGCATAACAAAAAAGTAACTCCCAAGGTTTGAATGCAGGACAATAGGTTCCTACCTCATCAACTACTTCCCAATACCCACATGTTATCAAGTCCTAACCATGCAGTGTCTGAGGGTTGAAACTAATGCATAAAAACTGGGTAATGAAAAGTATGATCAAAGTGTGAACTTGCCTGTACTGTTGATGAAGATGATTCGCACTCATAACTCCTGATAGTTCTATTCGTCACACTCCGGTCAATCTATCGTAAGCAAGCAATAGTAACCACACATAAGCAATCATGCAAAAGAATCGAAGAAAAGATCTCGAAAAACTTCAAAAATAGGCAAATAACTCTTGCAACAGAAAACAATTTCTAACAGTACCAAAATTGGGTGAATTTGGCCTTATTAGAAAGTTTAGGTCAAGAGCTTCGATTTGCAAAAAGAATCAACTAAAACGGAGTTATAAAACTCAAGTTATGATCAAACGAAGTTCAAATACAAATTTGCTCTAATTCAAATTTTATAATTTTCAAAAACATGTTTAAGTTGATTATTTGGATAGATGAGATCATAACGAAGAAGTAGGCGTTGGTTTCATCTAATTCCGACTAACGAGCAAAAAGTAGTGAGGGTTTGAAGTTTAGGGGCTAATCTGTAAATAGAATATTCACGGATGGGTCCCTGGCCGACAATTAAAAAGAAAAAGAAAAACTATCGAGCGAACGCTCGCTAACAGAACCTAATCTAGCGAATCTGTTCACTGAAGAACCTAAAGAACGAACGATCTCTAATTAAGTTAACCTAAACAAATAAACCGAAACTAACAAGAAAACCGGGCAAACCGGGGACGGTTTATTACCGAACCGGGGAAACCGACGGTCGGGTGGCGGTTCGAGGCGGCGGCATGGTGGCTCCGGCGAGGCGACGGCGTGGTGGCGCGGCAGTGGTGCGGACGAGGCAGCGGCGACGCGGCAGCGGTGCGGCGCGGTGGAGTGCGTTGGTGGCGTGCAGCGCGGAGCGGGAGGCAGCGACGGCGGCTGCGGTGATCTGCGGCAGCGGCGAGGAGCGGCGAGGCGAGGAGAGAGAGGGCCGGGGGTGCAGCTTATATACAGGAGGAGGGGCAGAGGTGCTTGCGGGAGGGGGCAGAGCTGGGGCGGAGTCCGGTTGGGTCACGGCGACGGTGGCGATGCCGTGCGGCGGCGAGAGTCCTGCGGGAGCTTGGGGACGAGCGCGGGCGAGCAGCGTGGGCTGGGCCGCGGCCTGGTAGAAGCTGGGTCGGCCCAGTCAGGGGGGGAGGTTTTTTCTAAAACACAGACAAACGAAAAAAAATAAAAAAAATAGGAATATTATATAGGCATATAACATATCAAAATTTTCAGAAAAAGATTTTCTACAACATGAACATTTTTCTAGCATCAAATAAATTCCACAGAAATTCAAATAAATCAAACAGTGCTAGAGCTCTAATAAAAATCCAATAAAATCATTTAAAAATACCAAAATGATTTCAAATTTATTTATCTCCAATTTTCTGATGTAGGGAATCATTTTACCCTATTTTTGTATATTTTTATTTTGGAGAAAAATAATTTGAATAAAACCCAAATAACTCCAAATTGAAAATAATTTCAAAAGGACTTTGAATTTGATCCTTTTAAACTTCCAACTCATATTTCATATAATTTGAAGAAGTCATTTTATCTTCTCTCATGAAAATCATTGAGTTGCTTAAAGTTCTGAATTGGAAATATTTTCAAATGAAATTCAAATATTTTCAACACCCCTTTCATTTAAATAAATGGAAGAAGTAATGTCATCTTCTCTCCAGGGTTTTGTGATGAAAAGAATTTGAATTCATGGAGATCATAAATGCAAGATGAAAGTTTGGGAAAGTCCTTTTATTCCCTCTCATTTAACTTTCAAAAAGTTTCAAATTTCACACAATCAATCACACAACAATCAAACAATCTATCTATTTAATATAACATTCCAAAATTTAGAATTTTGGGATGTTACAGTGATCCCGTTCATCAAATGACAACACGTGTCTATGGTGAGGAAACTTAACCATCTTTGATTAACGAGCTAGTTAAGTAGAGGCATACTAGGGACACTCTGTTTGTCTATGTATTCACACATGTACTAAGTTTCTGGTTAATACAATTCTAGCATGAATAATAAACAGTTATCATGATATGAGGAAATATAAATAACAACTTTATTATTGCCTCTAGGGCATATTTCCTTCAGGAATTGTGTTTCGTAGACTCCCTTAGGGTTTCAGGAATATTTGGGAATTTATAAGGCGAAGAGGCGGTGCGGGGGGTCACCGAGGTGGGCACAACCCCCCTGGGCGCTCCTGGGCCTCCTGGCGCGACCTGGTCGGTTGTGCTCCCCTCGGGCCTCTCCTCTGGTACTTCTCTGGCCCACTGGATGTCTTCTGGTCCAAAAAAATCTGCAAAAAGTTTCGCTACGCTTGGACTCCGTTTGGTACTGATATTCTGCGAAGTAAAAAACAAGCAAAAACAGCAACTGGCATTGGGCACTATGTCAATAGGTTAGTCCCAAAAATGATATAAAGTTGCTATAAAATGGTTGTAAAACATCCAAGAATGATAATATAATAGCATGGAACAATAAAAAATTGTAGATACGTTGGAGACGTATCACGCGCCGACGCGCATCCCACCCCTCCCGCCACGCGTACACATGCATGCCGCCCGATCACCGCCCGCCGGCTGCTATAAAAGTCGTCCCTCTTCGCCGGTGGCCTCACACTCCCTCGCCACAGCCCATCTTCCCCTCTCGCCGTCGATGCCCCTCTCGTCCTCTCACCGCCGACGATCCTCTCCCCTCTCACCCCATGGCAGAGCGCTACCCCAGTGACGGACCGGCAGCCAACGGCTTCGACTGTCGCCACCTGCACAAGGCGAGGCCCGCCTCCTGTACGAGGCGGACTACCCGGCGCCGCCGAACATGCGGGTGTCGGGCTCATGGAGGCTGAGCGTCGGCAGAGTGCCGGTGCTACCGCCGCCCTCTAGAGCGGACCGGCGTGCCGAGATCGCGCGTATCCTCTCGTCGTTGCCGGAGAGCGGGCGGAATCAGCCGAGTTACGCCCCCGACAGCAACACGCTATGGACGGTGTACTTCGACTACCACCATGCCGACCAGCTCGCCGCCACTAACGGCGTCGAGCCCCGCAGCCGCCTCAACACCGACGGGCGTCGCCAATGGTGGGGCATCCTCGGGCGCACGCTGGAAGCCGTCCTCGAGCATATCGAGGCCGGCAACATGCCGCGTCTGGAGTACTCGGTGCCCCCTCCTTCTCCCGCCGGCATGGCAGCTCATGGACGTTGAGGCGCATGGAGATGGCGTCCTCCTCCTCGTCGGGCTCCCACTCCTCCGGGTCGCTGGCGCTCCTCCCGGTCAAGCTGGAGCCGCGGGAGACGCCGCTTGGGCGGCGCACACGCGGTCGCGCCCTCGTCATCAACGAGGGTGGCATCCCTTCTCCTCCGGCCACCTCCTCTAGCCTCGTCAAGCCGAAGACCAAGATAGGGCTCCTCGCCGTGAAGAAGGAGCACCTCGACATGGCCGGTGACGAGGAGACCGGCCTGAAATGGGCGCGGGGCGACTACGTCCGGTAGGAGATGGAGCGCCAGTGTCGCGCCCTCGAGGAGATCGCCGCCCGGCGCCGCGGCCACGAGTTGGGCGGTGTCGTCATCCTCGACGACCGTGACGAGGAGGCTCCCGGGCCGTCCACCCCCCCCCCCCCCCCCGCATCGACGACGCAGGTTAGGGGTGCAACAAGGACAGCGGCGGCGTGTAGGACAGTGGCGATGACGACGGCGGCGGTGACTACACCAACTTCTACAGGCTCCTATGCATGTAGAAGGCGGCGCAACGGCGGCGTAATAGTAGTATTTTAGTTTGTTTTTAAATTATGTTTTTAATTTGTATAAATATCAATGAACCGCCTAAATTTCCTCCAAATTTGTCTCGTGTTTGACCGAATTTTAGCTGAACTAGGTTTTTTTTAAACGGCGTCTGGGCGACCTTGGGGCGGCGGTTGGGAAACCGACCGCCCCCACGCCGATGTTTTGCCCGGCGCGCCCCCACACGGTGCTATTCCAAGCCCCTGGGGACCGAACGAGTGGAGATGCTCTTAGGCTGGTCGTAGTGAGGAGTATTATATAGTAGTATCATGCATATGATCCTATTTCGGTAATGCACAGTATCACAGGTTAGTAACTTTGGTTGCCTTATTAATTGTCATGCATGAAACAAAGTACTACAACATTTAATATGATACGGTATCATGGTATGATATCACACCCTCTCTTTTCTCGTTTAATTGTGCATCACGTCATCAAGAAAGTCTAGTTGACATGATACTACTTAGACGAAAAAGGGTTTCCCCCGCTTTATATTATAAAGCAACAACCACCACAAAACAAAGTACGGTAGCAAGGTTCCGTCAAACGGATCCAACAATAGAAAAGAATACAACAGGTTCCAAGGTCTTGCTGGGGGCACAGCACAACAAACCCCTCAAATAAAAGAGCAACTAATCTGGCTCCGGCGGAGGCGGAGGGAGCTGCGGTTGGAGCGGCGGGGCGAGTCGAGAGGCGGAGGTGCGTAGGTCGGTGGTCATCTTGTCGATGAAGGGGCAGTCTTGGCGCTTGCTAAGTGGCCTCCATAGCTGTAAAAAGCCACACAGTTTGTATATGGCGTCAGCAACACGTAGAGGAATGTGATGCTCAATCACCAATTTATTGCGGACATTCCATAATGTCCACAGCAGCGAGCCCACCATCACCCAGATGGGGGGACGCGCAGAGCTAGGGAAGGTAAGTACTTCCGCGAACATATCCAGGAGATTAGGGTGGCACCAACTGCCACCTACGATCTCGCGTAAGCAACTCCACAAAAAACACGCAGAGGGGCAAACAAAGAAGATGTGGTTGGAGTCTTCAGGGATAGAACAGAGCGGGCATAAGCCATCGGATGGGCCACTCCGCTTAAGCACCTCGGTGCCCAAAGGAAGGAGCCCACGCACTAGCTGCCATAGGAAGATTCTAATCTTCAGAGGCAGTTTGATCTCCCAAAGGAGATTTAGCTCTGCCGGTCCTGGAATGGGTAGAATCGCCTGATAGAGCGATTTGGAGGAGAATCGGCCCGACGGCTCGAGGCACCAACGCGTTGTGTCCGGTCCGAGTACCGGGGTGTGAAGGGCAATGCACGCGATGAGGTCCTCCCAGAGGTCTCGCTCACCCTGTCCGAAGGTACGCCGAAATGCGATATTGCCCAAATCCATAAGGCCGACTCAACAGACAAATTCGGGTTGGCGCAAATGTTGAAAAGGGGTTGGAACCGCACGGCAAAGGGTTGCATGCCCGACCACCTGTCTAGCCAGAATAGTGTGGTTGTGCCGGTTCCAACCGAGATGGAGGACCCAATACGAAGGACCGGCATGAGTTGGACAATTGTCTGCCAGAATTGGACCCCCCTATCTATGTGCAAACGCCAAGCCCTAACCACGTAACATAGGTAGTACCACATAAGTAAAAATGATGAGGTGGCAGGTAGTTAATGAGGAGAGAGGCAAATAGAGTAACATAATATGTTACCATCACATAGCGTTTCCCAATGCAAAATGAGTCTACAAAGTAATAAATGAAGACATCTATGTTACTATACATATGACACTACCCACTATAACATGTCTATGTTACTAGTCTAAGTTACTCTCCACTATGACCAGCCTTATGACACTGACATTACGACCAGCCTTATTCAATGATTTGCAAGTCTTAACAGCAAATCTGACAGTTGAGACCTGCATGTTTGAGCTGATGTGGCAGGATAGGGCGAGAGTAAGCCATTCCTAAACGGCGCTAGTTCAGTGTATGCAAACGGGGGCACACCCCCTGCACCGCTCTAGGCCGGCCCATATCCCCTTCCTCTTTTCTACTGGTGCGGATGTCGGCGTTCTAGGAACGGGGGTCCCCAGACTTGCTTGCCTGCGGCCCACGGCGTGGCTGAGTTAGCAGGCCGTACGGCCCATCTTCATCAACAAACCATCCAAGACCCTCGCGAGGGGCCAAGCCTCGCGAGGCAGACGGTGCAAGACCTCCTCAGGAGTGGCCTAGCCAGGCAGGCTCACGAGGAGCGGAGATATCAAGGCGGGGCAAACCTCACGAGGCTCTCGTGACGTGAGCCATGACGATCGACACCAGGCTGGCGCCAGGCGGGCGCCGATGCGCGCAGCGTCCTTGTTTCCTCTTTGGTGCTAAGGAGACGGGCGCAGGCGCGGAGTACCGAGGCATCTCGCAAAGGTTTCCATATCAGTGCAACGAGACCAAGACCAGGAGGACGGCGAGGCGGAGGTCACCATGGAGCCCAAGGCGGCGTCATCATCAGAGCCTTTTGCAGGCGAAGACCACCTTTGTCAGGATAGCTTGTACTAAATGTCCCCTTTCAAATTGCCCGCCGTTGTTGGCTCCCTTCCCGCTCAATATTTGGGAAGAGGACCAGGGCCTCTATAAATAGGTCTAGCCACCGTAGTAGTAGGGATCATCTGATCTTGGACTGGATCCACTCCATCCTCACACGCACAAGTTGGCAAAGCACAAGAACACCTCAACCTCAGGAGGCTGTTCTTCCCCTTGTATTGTTCATCATCAGCCCAAGAGGCAATCCACCACCACCACACTGGAGTAGGGTATTACACCACAACGGTGGCCCGAACCAGTATAAATCTCGTGTCTTTCTGTGTTGTGAGTCCGTCGAGTTCGTCCGCAAGATCTTAGAGAGCTAGGGCGTAGATCGGTAGGAGGGAAAGACTTCGCGCGCACCCCAGAGTTTGAACCTTAAGGGTTTTGCCGGAACCCGAGATCCGACACCTGGCGCGCCAGGTAGGGGTGCGTCGTAGCTTCCCTTTCGTCGATCCGTCGCTCCGTCGTCTTCATGGCGGACGCTCGCCGCGCTCGAGCTGAGCGCCAGGCTGCCCTCACCGCCCGCGTTGCTTAGGCGGCTCCCGTCGGCGGGCCACCTCGTCGCTCTCCGTCTCCCGCCGCCAACTCCGCCACATGATCATTTAGTTTTATTGCTAATGCTTTCATCATGACTTATACATGTTCCTCTGACTATGAGATTATGCAACTCCCGAATACTGGAGGAACACCTTGTGTGCTATCAAACGTCACAACATAACTGGGTGATTATAAAGATGCTCTACATGTGTCTCCGATGGTGTTTGTTGAGTTGGCATAGATCGAGATTAGGATTTGTCACCCCGTGTATCGGGGAGGTATCTCTGGGCCCTCTCGGTAATGCTCATCACTATAAGCCTTGCAAGCAATGTGACTAATGAGTTAGTTGCGGGATGATGCATTATGGCACAAGTAAAGAGACTTGCCTATAATGAGATTGAACTAGGTATGATGATACCGACGATTGAATCTCGGGCAAGTAACATACCGATGACAAAGGGAACAACGTATGTTGTTATGCGGTTTGACCGATAAAGATCTTCGTAGAATATGTAAGAGCCAATATGAGCATCCAGGTTCCGCTATTGGTTATTGACCGAAGATGTGTCTCGGTCATGTCTACATAGTTCTCGAACCCGTAGGGTCCGCACGCTTAACGTTCAATGACGATTTGTATTATGAGTTATGTGATTTGATGTACCGAAGTTTGTTTGGAGTCCCGGATGAGATCACGGAAATGACGAGGAGTCTCAAAATGGTCGAGACATAAAGATTGATATATTAGAAGGTTATGTTTGGGCACCGGAATAGTTTCGGAAAGGTTCAGACATTTTCCGGAGTATCGGGGGGTTACCGGAACCCCTCGGGGGGTTAATGGGCCTTCATGGGCCCTTAAGGAGAGAGGAGGCAGACGGCCAGGTGGAGGGCCCCCCCCCCCCAAGCCCAAACCGAATTGAACTACGGTTGGGGGCGGCCCCCTTTCCTTCTTCTCCTCCCTCTCTTTCCCCCTTCTTCTTAGAATAGGAAAGGGGGGCGCGGATCCTACTTGGACCGGGAGTCCAAGTAGGACTCCCCCCTTGGCACGCCACACCTTGGCCGGCCTCCTCCTCCCCCCTCCTTTATATACGTGGGAGGGGGCACCCCATAGACACACAAGTTTCTCTTAACCGTGTGCGGTGCCCCCCTCCACAGTTACACACACCTCGGTCATATCGTCGTAGTGCTTAGGCGAAGCCCTGCGCCGGTAACTTCATCATCACCGTCGCCACGCCATCGTGCTGACGGAACTCTCCCTCGTCCTCAACTGGATCAAGCGCCCGAGGGACGTCACCGAGCTAAACGTGTGCTGAACGCGGAGATGCCGTACGTTCGGTACTTGGATCGGTTGGATCGCGAAGACGTTCGACTACATCAACCGCGTTACTAAACGCTTCCTCTTTCGGTCTACGAGGGTACGTGGACACACTCTCCCCACTCGTTGCTATGCATCTCCTAGATAGATCTTGCATGATCGTAGGTAAAAAAATTAAATATTGCATTCCCCAATAAATGGCAATGGGGGTTATTACCTAGTCGGGTATTGCCTTCCCAAACCCATCCCAATAACACCTCTTTCGTGCCTATCCTGCCCGCGGGGACAACAAAGATTCATATCTTTGTCCCTGTCGTGGTTTTCATCCCAGCGGGAACCTTACGTCATGCTTGTGTTTATTGCGTGGGAGTGAGTACAGAGTACATGAATCTACCAAGAGATTGTGTGATATCTTTATGAGCCGGGCCCCTCAGTTTATATAGGTACGAGGGTCCTAGGGTACATGGATCCTAGCCGGCTACGTACGGAGAGATAGAAAACCTCCACGAATTCAGCATCTTGAAGTATACGTCGAGCCGTCTAGATCCTTCTAATTATATTTCATGGACCGTACGATTTGGCCCAGGTCGGAAAAGACATGCCCTCAGCCCGGCCCACCGGGCCAGGAGTTGACATGATTAGAGGTCCCTAGCCAAGACACCATCAGCGACGCTGCAAGCAGTGGTGGGAGGTGAGCGGCGGCACCAGTGCAAAGCACTGGTGTTTGCTTCAACGTCGCGGGTTGCGACCCTACAAGTGGTGGTGTGAAAGCGATGCAGGGTTGCTGTGAGGGCTCCGCTGTGATGCACGAGTGCTGCGTGGTTCTATGAGAGCATCGATGTTGCTATAATGGAGCATCGCCGGGCCACCGGAGCATACCCAGTGCTGTAATGGAGCACCGACATCCGCCGTGTGGTGCTACGGGAGTATCGACAGTGCTGGATTGGAGCATCGTTGGGCCACCGAAGTATCGTCGGTCTGCAATGGAGCACGTCGTCGATGCAGCTCTCGCAAAAGCTTCGTGCGTAGCAGTGCGAGTAACAAGGATGATGGAGGCGTTGCAGACGTGGGCGTGCTGGGAAGGAAGCGATAACATGGTCTCGGTGTGACCCTATCATCAAGGATTAAGCGGACCAAATTAGATTATGCGTAAGTAAACCAACGGCTGGATATGCAGATGAGCTTTTCTAAGATCAGCTGGCTGACGGCTAGCGGCCTCCCTATGGTATACATTATTATCATTTCATTTTAACGATTATCATTTAGATACAACTAGCCTACTAAAACATCATATATGTTGGAACGGAGGTACTCTCTCCGTTCTAAAATAGATGACCCAACTTTACAAAGCTTGGTCATCTATTTTAGAACCGAGGGAGTAGTAGATACTACATGAAACCCTCGGTAGGACTACGGATCCCTACATGTGTGAAGCGAGAGAAGTTCCAACCCTTCAAGCCAATCCACCGCGTGTCCTGTGGACCGGAGTCAACTAATGGTATTCAATTCATGTCGGTCAAGCTGTTGTTTCTTGAAGATCAAGAAAGCCAACGTTTCTTGAATTTCGTCGAACTTGAGCCAAAAACATCGAGTCGGCCTGCAACGCCGACGTCCAGCAATACGAAGGGCTGGGATCTAGGCAGCTCCTTCCGGCGGAGCCACGGATTCCCAACTCACTGCCGAGTCGGTTTGGAACCGCCATAGCCAGCTTCCGATCACGTACACAAATCAAATCAAAATAATTAAAGACCCATCAGCGGAAGCACGGATAAAGCGGTCGCACGTTTACCCCTTCCTTCGGAACCGACTCTGCTCTCCCGGCGAGGCGGCGGCGTCGCGGTCGCGGCCGGGGTCGACGAGAGCGCGGTGTGTCCGTGTTCGGCCGGTCACGCCATGTCGAGCGAGGAGGGCCAGCTCAAGACGCGGGTGTCCGACCGTCTGATGGCGCTCGTGGGCTACTCCGAGGTCATGGTGGTGCGCCTGGTTCTCCGCCTCGCGCGGGAGAGCGCCTCGGCGGCCGACCTCGCGGCGCGCCTCGTCGACCTCGCCGGCCTCCCCTCCTCCGCCGACACCGTCGCCTTCGCGGAGGACGTGCACGCCATGTTCCCCCGCCAGGGCTCCCGCGTCAGCGAGTACCGGAAGCAGGTGCAGGAGGCGGCGGCGTTCGCCAAGAGGCAGAGCGCCTTCAAGCTGCTCGACGATGAGGACGATGTCGCTGAAGACGCCGGCGCCACCGCCATCGACACCGCGTCGTCCTCTAACACCAACAGCAACAAGCGTTTCAGGCAGAAGGCCGCGAGCCAAGGGGACGACGACGGCGAGGAGGAGGCGACTGTAATGCGCGATTCAGGGCGGAAAGTGCGAGCGCGGCGTGCTCCCGCGAAGGACGGCGGCAATTCTTGTGGGGAGGAACTAGAGGAGATGGACCGTGACCAGATCGAGAAGGCTCAGCTCGACCAGCACATCAGAGAACGCGACGCGGCCAGCACTAGGAAACTGACGGACCGGAAGCCGTCCAAGCGAGAACAGGGCGAGCTCGCCCGGCGGTCCGAGGCGATGGACAGGGGCGACACCTCGGAGCTCAGGACGGCCTCGCGGCAGGCCTACCTGGAAAAGCGGAAGAAGATGAAGGTGGAGGAGATGCGAGACGAGATCGTCGACAACGAGCTCATCTTCGACGGCGTGAAGATGACCAACGCCGAAGAGCGGGAATTCAGGCGCAAGAAGGAAATCTACGACCTTGTCAAGGACCGCGTCGGAAAGGACGCCGACGCCGGCGAATACTACAGGATGCCAGAGGCATACGATGCCGCAGAAAACGTGGATCAGGCCAAGCGGTTCGCCGTTCCGAGGCAACGGTACGATGACCCCGAGGCGGCGGCGAGAGACGGCAAGAGGAGCAATTTCTTCTCGGAGCAGGAGGCCTGGGAAGAGCAGCAGATAAGGAAGTCTCGGCTGCACTTTGGATCAGGTGATGGTGTCCCGGCTGGCGGCGGCTACGAGCTCGTGTTGGAAGACATGGTCGACTTCGTCAAGTCGACGGTGCAGGCCGGCGCCGAGCCGGACGGCGAGATGGACGAACTGGCCGAGGCCGTCGACGCCAAGGTCACATTACAGCGGGAGCTGCAGAACGAGAGGAAGAATCTGCCCGTGTACAAGTTCAAGGACGATCTGCTCAAGGCCATCGAGAAGTACCAGGTGCTGATCATCGTCGGAGAGACCGGCTCCGGCAAGACCACGCAGATACCGCAGTACCTCCACGAGGCCGGGTACACGGCCAAGGGGAAGAAGATCGCGTGCACGCAGCCGCGGCGCGTGGCGGCGATGAGCGTGGCGGCGAGGGTGGCGCAGGAGCTGGGCGTCAAGCTCGGGCACGAGGTCGGCTACTCCATCAGGTTCGAGGACTGCACCTCGGACAAGACGATGATCAAGTACATGACGGACGGGATGCTCCTGCGGGAGTTCCTCGGCGAGCCGGACCTGGCGAGCTACAGCATGGTGATCGTGGACGAGGCGCACGAGCGCACGCTCTCCACCGACATCCTCTTCGGCCTGGTCAAGGACATTGCGCGCTTCCGGCCGGACGTGAAGCTGCTCATCTCCAGCGCAACGCTCAACGCCGAGAGGTTCAGCGACTTCTTCGACGAGGCCCCCATCTTCAAGATCCCCGGGAGACGGTACAAGGTGGACATCCACTACACCACGGCGCCGGAGGCGGACTACATCGCCGCCGCAGTGGTCACGGTCCTGCAGCTGCACGTCAAGCAGCCCGCCGGCGACATCCTGCTGTTCCTCACGGGGCAGGAGGAGATCGAGACGGTGGAAGAGCTGCTGAAGCAGAAGATGATGACGGTCGGCAGCAAGATTGCGGAGCTGGTGATCTGCCCGATCTACGCGAACCTGCCCACCGAGCTCCAGGGCAAGATCTTCGAGCCGACGCCGGAGGGCGCCCGCAAGGTGGTCCTGGCCACCAACATCGCCGAGACGTCGCTGACCATCGACGGGATCAAGTACGTGATCGACCCGGGCTTCTGCAAGCTCAAGTCGTACAACCCGCGCACGGGCATGGAGTCGCTGCGCGTGGAGCCCATCTCCAAGGCGTCGGCGGACCAGCGCGCCGGCCGGTCGGGGCGCACGGGCCCGGGCAAGTGCTTCCGCCTCTTCACGGAGTACAACTTCAGGCACGACCTGGACGACGACACGGTCCCGGAGATCCAGAGGAGCAACCTGGCCAACGTGGTGCTGCGGCTCAAGGCGCTGGGCATCAACGACCTGGTGGGCTTCGACTTCATGGACCCCCCGGCGTCGGAGGCGCTGCTCAAGGCCCTCGAGGAGCTCTTCGCCCTCGGCGCGCTCAACAGCCGCGGCGAGCTCACCAAGACCGGGAGGCGGATGGCGGAGTTCCCCCTGGACCCCATGCTCTCCAAGGCCATCGTGGCGTCGGAGAAGTACGGGTGCTCCGAGGAGGTGGTGACCATCGCGGCCATGCTGTCGGCCGGGAACGCCTTCTTCTACCGGCCCAAGGACAAGCTGGTGCTCGCCGACACGGCGCGGCAGGCCTTCCACGCGGGCAACGTCGGCGACCACGTGGCGCTGCTCAACGTGTACAACGCGTGGAGGGAGTCGGGCTACTCGTCGCAGTGGTGCCGCGAGAACTTCGTGCAGCCGCGCACCATGAAGCGCGCGCGGGACGTGCGGGACCAGCTGGAGGCGCTGCTGGAGCGGCTGGAGATCGAGCACTGCTCCGGCGCCGGCGACCTCGACGGGATAAGGAAGGCGGTCACGGCGGGGTACTTCCGCAACGCCGCGCGGCGGCAGAAGGACGGGTCGTACCGTGCCGTCAAGAGCCGGCAGACGGTGTTCGTGCACCCGAGCTCCGGGACGGCGGAGCTGCCGCCGACGTGGGTGGTGTACCATGAGCTGGTGCTGACCAGGAAGGAGTACATGCGGCAGGTGACGGAGCTCAAGCCGGAGTGGCTGCTCGAGATCGCGCCGCACTATTACCAGCGCAAGGACATCGACGGGCACGAGCCAAAGAAGAAGGCCAAGGACAAAGGTCCAGCGACGAGGCAGACCTGAACCTCGACAATATTTCAACCTAGAAATCCTGGAATTCAATTTTGTGTATAAAGATTATTCTCTCCATTTCAAATTAATTTTAGTATGTCCCCAAATAAGCTTCTTTTAAGTGTATAAACAAATTCTAACATCTACAGCAACAAATATATTTTATGATGAATCTAATGAAACTAATTTGGTGTACTGTATGTTGCTGTATTTTTGCTATATAAATAGTTGATCACACTTAAAATTAGTAGGACAAAACTAAAACTTCCCAAGTATAATTAACCCATAGATAAATGACATTAATTATATCAAGCCCAGCAAAAAGGCACATCAGTTAAATTAAAGTATCAGTGCATAGGTTTCCACTTATCATGGGCAATTCCTACATGCCATGGCCTTCTCGAAAAAGAAAAAGAAATCTACATGACATGGTATTGTTGAGATGCTACATACTATTGCCAGTTTCCATACTGCTGCTGCTGGTTTCGAGAGCCAGCTTGTGGGGGATAATTTGGCCCCCGGCCTGGGCCGCCAGGACCATAAGGACCGGCTTGTGGAAAGTTTGGAGCACCACCATAGCCACCGCTGCTGCCACCACCCCTTGGGCCACCGCCAGGGTACGGAGGAGGCCCTCGACCTTGTTGAGGGGGGTAAGGGCCACTGCCATAGCCGCCACCTTGCCCTCCACGGTTCGGATACCCTCCACCACCTTGGTTCCCGCCCGGTGGGTACCTGTTTGGCCCTCCTGGCCCTCGGGGCTTTCCATAGTGATGATTTGACCCAGATGCCATTGGTGGATGCGGGTTGTTGGTAGGCTGGGCTGGCCTTATTTGATGGCCTGATTGCTGGATTGGGGGCAAACGGGCATGAGGAGGCTGAGAATGATGCGTCTTTTGCCGCTTTGCAGCAGCATCATCAGCTTGCCGCTGCTGTTGACGTCTTTTCTTGGTCTGATATTCATGTGAAGCCTCATACTTTGGCAAGCTGCATCAGCAAACACAAAAGGAAAACGGACATCAATTAATTAATCATAGTGGGGTATGTCTTAATAGAACTTAGGATGATTATGGCAAGCCACGAGTCAGGGAACGGAAAAGGCCTACGAGCATCACCTTTTAGGATCACATGGTAGGGGATCAGTCCAGAAATATTCAGAATCAAGAGCTTCATTTGCAGATATCCTCTGGAGAGTGCAAGTCATGTCAAATTATGGTTGAATAATAAAAAGAATTGGCAGTTAAAAAAACATGAACAAACAAGCCAGGCTCACAAACTTTTTGCATATCAAAGCATATATAAATGTAAGCAAACACCAAAAAGAAGCAACTATACCTTTGACGGGTCCAGTGTTAACATCCTCTCCAGCAGATCCAGAGCATGAAAATCAAAACTAGAACCCCACAAAGTAAGCAAACACTCTTCCGAAAGGGCAACTGAGCAAGCTTCAAGTACAAAATGATAAGAGAAGTATAATACATAGTACTTACTGTTTAAAAGCATCCTTAACATGCCTCTTCAATTGGCGGGGAGGCTTCAAATTATTATACCACGGCATTTTTGTCACACCCGGCCAAATCAATTCGTCAGGGGTACCACAAAGCTCAAATATTTTGGTCAGTTGGTCTGGCTGCACAAAATATCAGAGACAACGGATTACTCGCGATTGCAGTAGACTACAAGTTCAAGCTTGGAACAAATCAACAAATATACTTAGTGCTAGGTGATTCCAGATACTGACTGAAAGTGCCTCAAAGTAAAAAAAAACAGCTGGGCTAGACAGGGAGCAACTATATTTTTACAACCACGAAAAGAACCACGCAGATTTTGAAGAAATTAAGAGTAAAGATGAAGGAGGACGGAGGAGTTAAGTTTATGTTTCTCTTGGCAAAGCAGAGAAGCATTCCCTAACTTACAAAACATTTACAATGAGATTGGTGCACTTCTATTTTCACATAATAGGGTTACTACAAGAATGGAATCTGTTTCCCTACTGTAACCAAGTTTAAATGTACAGCTAAAGATTATTGTAGATATGGAGAATTTTGTAAGAGTTTCCGAACTAACAAGAGCAACATTTGCACATAACAGGAGTACAAACATAGTAGTTGTTTTTCCTTCCATAACCAAGTTAAAATGTCTAGCTTCACATGGCTAGATATTACCCAAGTAGGATTTGTTGTAGGATATATATCCAACAGTGTACAATATCTGGAAGATATTCCCCGAGTAGTACAAAAATAGTAGGATGTGTTGCCGTCAGATGGATATGGATAAACAGGATAATTTTGCAACATTGCACAATCTCTAGTACTCCAACTCCGCCTATGTCTTCTAGGCATAGCCGGTCCCAAGCCCGGGTAAAGGAGGAGGGTTGTGATAGGCTTGGCGAGCCAACGTAAAAACTAGCCAGTCCCATAGGTATGAAACCCAATTGAGCGAGAGTAGTACTAGGATGGGTGACCTCCTGGGAAGTCCTCGTGAAAGGGTTTCATATCTAAGGGTTGTGATAGGCTTGGCGAGCCAACGTAAAAACTAGCCAGTCTTTTGGGTATGAAACCCATTTGGGCGAGAGTAGTACTAGGATGGGTGACCTCCTGGGAAGTCCTCGTGAAAGGGTTTCATATCTAGCCTACCCCAACTTGTTTGGGATAAAAGGCTTCGTAAGTAAGTAAGTAAGCACAATCTCTAGTACTCCCCAGGTGTGTTACACATGGCTGCTAGTTTCTCTTTACCTAAATGCTCTAGCTTCACATCATGACATATATTCCAAGTCTCTTCATAATCATAAAAATGATTCTTACACTATTTAGGTTTGAGAACTAAATGAATTAAAGATATTCAATTGATAATAAGTATATTCCAAGTCTCTCGATATTCATATTCAATTGATAATAAATTAAAGATATTCCAAGTCTCTTCATAATCATAACATTATGTATTTGACAGCTAATAGGAATTATGATAATAACTAAACTCATCACAGCAATTGATAAAAATAATCTGTCCAACACCTTTAGAAAACCATACCTCATTCTTTCCAGGCAGTATTGGCTTTCCATTGAGAAGCTCTGCAAAAATACAACCCACCGACCACATGTCCACCGCTGGCCCATATTTTGTGCTTCCTAGCAGCAACTCTGGAGGTCTGAAATCATTAACCCAACAAAAGAGTCAGCAAGATCCAATTACAAACACTGCACTAGACAACTTGCAAGACAAAAGGATAACACTGCAATACCTGTACCACAGAGTGATCACACGGTTAGTGAGGTTTGCGTTATGATCACTCGAAAATGATCTTGCTAGGCCAAAATCAGCCAGTTTTAAGTTACCCTCGTTGTCTATCAAGAGGTTAGATCCTGCAGGAGTAAATTTTGATACATGATTAGCATAAAAACAACGAAGTCACTGTCACAACATAACGCCCAAATTCATGCAAATTGTCTGCAATAGATACCTTTAATATCACGATGCAGAACTTGATTGATATGGCAATAGTGAAGGCCCGTGAGGAGTTGCTTCATGTAGCACTGGTACATGACATTACATCAGGACCTACACTTGTAGCAACCAGTACCATCATCATACACTTATGGATGGTTTTACCTTAATCTGTGGAATGGTGAAGCGCATCCCAGGCTTATCAGCCAACCCAGTCAAGTCATGGTCCATGTACTCAAAGACCATGTAAATGCTCCCTTTGTACTTGTTGCCATCGACTATGGAACAACAACACGACAGGTCAAATGGCAAAACTAGGCAACGGACCATTCATTTTAGTTTTTTGAGAGAAGAATCAGAAACACTAATATCGTTCTTAAAAAGAACCGTACTTTGCTTCCCCTGCTCGTCTCTGTCCGGCCCTGCAAGAATCAATCCAATCCATTAGTCCTCTGGACGCAGGCGGTTAACAACCAAACATGATGTTCTTCTGATTCGTGGGATGATTAGTCGAACCTGGGGATGTGACGATCTCCTTGAGCTGGATGACGTTCTGGTGGTGCAGCTTCTTGAGGATTTTGATCTCGCGGATGGCCGTGATAGGGAACTGCGTCGAATCGAGAAAAGAAAGCCTCAGAGCCAAGAACATCATTTAGGAAAATAGAGAGACGCAACAAAGGATACTTACGCCCTCGCGCTCGTTGTCCATGCGGATCTTCTTGAGCGCGACGATCTCCTTGGTCTCCGTCTCCTTGGCCATGAACACTTGCCTGGCAACAACAAAGACGACGCAGCCGAATCAGACCGACGCATAGGCGTTTCGCGGGATTGAGGGATTGGGATTGAGGGGACGATAGGCGCTTACCCGTATGTGCCCTCCCCGATCTGCTCGAGCTTCTCGAAGCAGTCGACGCCGCGGGAGCCCCACGACGGGTAGTCGTCGAGGTTGAGCTGCCCCGGCGCCGCCGTCGCCATGGCTTCCGGCGCTTTCCCCTCGCGGCGGGTTAGGGTTTAGGGGACGCGACGCGAGGATTGGGTTGGTGGGGGCGTGGGAAAGGAAAGGAACGGGGCCGAAGAGGGGTGTGGTCTGGACTCTGAAGCCTGAACAAGTCGAGTCTGGTTGGTTGTCAAGCTTCAATCGTGGCCGTTCGTTTTCGGGGTTGTCGTGTGATGAGATTGGACACGTTCGTGTTTCGGTGTTTCTATATATCTTTTTTTTTCTTTTTCCCGATTATATTAGATTAGATAGAAAGACAGAAAGTTATCATAAAAAAGATAGAAAGACAGAAGTTCAAAAAAAAGATATAAAGACAGAATATTCTGCAATTTTTTCTAAAAAAATAAAGTGTAACATTACAAGCATGTCAAGTTTCAAATTTAAGCTCAGATTTATTTACTTGGACCTACGAAAAACAAACTCAACATCCTTTTCAATAATTTTCACATTTTCACAGGTATCAGCTTCTTAGTTACTGAATTCGGTTTTTTCATAGCTTCAAATGTGAAATTGAACCTGAATTTCTAAAACATGGGAATTTGAAAAACGCAACAGTGAAATGGCATGCCATCTTTGATGTTTACGACTTTGCATGTGTGTTTGAGAGATTCTTTGTACCGTACGATTTTCATGTATGTGGTACTTCCTTCACAAAGGTTTAAATTCAATTAGGGTAAGAACTTGGGTTTGAGGTTGTGCTAGAAATTTGCACTACTAGCGGGTAGTGGCGCGACGGCACGCCGTACCCGTGAAAGAGCCTATCCAGATGCTTGTTGTTGGTTTGGCAAGAAAAAAACATTTGTGTAAAACGTCGCATGATCAAACTTTTGTTAGCCCTTTGTCGAGCTTACTGTATATCAACTGATGGTCTCAGTACATGTCATGGTAAATATGAAAAGGAAGTTTATGCTTCGGTAGAAGTAGTCACTTTTTATCTAAGGTCTGAAACGACCCTAAACATCTAAAAAATTGTCCCAATTTTAAAATCCTTACAAACAATGAAAAGTAAGCACTGCCTAGCATCGAACAGTTACTTTAGAGCAGCTCCAATGGGGCGACCCATTTCATCCGCCGCTGTCCATTTGGGTCGACGCGGACAGAAAAGTCGGCCCAACGCGCCGACCCAAACGGACGCGCGTCCGCTTTTCGTCCGCGGGCGACCCATTCCCGGCCCATTTTTTAGTCGGATTTGCGTCGGCGCGGACACGTGACTGACGCGTGCACGCCCGCCTTCTCCTCTCCCCGGGCCCGCTGGTCGGTGGCTCATTGGCCTCCCCACCCCCCAGCCAACAGCAACCCTCACCCGCCTCCTTCGTCGCCGACGTCGTCGCCCTTTTTTGCCGGCGACTCTGCCAGCTGCCGCCGCCTTCACATCCGCCCAGCAACGCCGCTCACTCCCCCCGCCACCGTCGTCTTGCCGTCGGGGAGCAAACTGTTTCCCACCGCCGCTCCCCCCCAACCGCACAGCCGCCCGCGACCAAGAGGCCGCCTCGCCGCCCCGGCCAGATCCTCACCGGCACGCTCGTCGGACGCCGGCCCACTCGTCGGACGTCGGCAGGGCAGCTAGCTGGTCCGTGTGCGCCGCAACTCCCCTCGCCGTCCGTCTCCTTCTTCGACGCCCGCAAGCTGTTCGACAGTTTGCTAAGGTACGAAAATGGACTCCGCCGATGAGTTTTTTTCCCATAATTTCCTTTGCGACTCCGACGACGAGGAGGAGATATTGGCTGCCGTGTTGGTCCATCACCACCTCAACAACCAGCGGCCGTTGTTTCGTGGCTCCATTCCGGGCCACCTTCTGGCGTTGAATCGCAACCGAGAGAGCGGGCATTTCCTTCGTTGGAAGGACTACTTTGATACAACAAATCCGTTGTTCAAACATCAAAAATTCCGCCGCCGTTTCCGTATGAGTAGGCATCTTTTCAACCGTATTAGAGAGGGGGTGGTCGGCTATGATGACTATTTCGAGTGCAAAGAGGATGCCGTCGGCAAGATCGGTTTCTCCTCTTATCAGAAATGCACTGCCGCCATCCGAATGCTTGCATACGGAGTGCCCGGTGATCTCATTGACGAGTACGTCCGTATGAGTGAGTCTACATGCCTAGTGTCCCTGTATAAGTTCTGCAAGGCTGTTATTGCTGTGTTTGGCCCTGAGTACTTGAGAGAGCCGACAGCTGAAGATACAGCCTGTTTGTTGGCGATGAATGCCAGAAGGGGCTTCCCAAGGATGCTTGGCAGCATAACTGCATGCACTGGGAGTAGAAGAACTGTCCTTCTGCTTGGCAAGGGCAGTATAAGGGACATGTCAGGGCTTGCACTGTCATATTAGAGGCCGTGGCGTCTCAAGATCTCTCGATCTGGCACTCTTTCTTTGGCATGGCTGGATCACACAATGATATCAATGTGCTTCAGCGCTCGCCGGTGTTTGCTAGGCTTGCCGAAGGCAACAGCCCACCGGTGAACTTTACTGTCAACGGACACAACTACAATTAAGGATGCTACCTGGGTGACGGGATCTATCCTCAGTGGACCACTATTGTCAAGACAATACCCAACCCTGTCGGAGAGAAGAGGAAAAGATTTGCCCAGGAGCAAGAGAGTGCCAGGAAGGATGTCGAGCGTGCCTTTGGTGTTTTGCAACCTCGATGGGGCATCGTTCGGTATCCTGCTAATATCTGAAGCACGCAGAAACTATGGAAGGTGATGACTGCTTGTGTGATCATGCACAATATGATCGTAGAAGACGAGCGCCCGGAACGTCTGTACGATCAAGGGTTTCAGTTTCAGGGTGAGAATGTTGTGCCTGAGCATGGAGTAGCGGCAACATTTGAACAGTTTTCATGAAGACATGCGTGATTGGGAAACTCACGTGCAGCTGCAAATTAATTTGGTTGAGCATATGTGAGCTCATATTGGCAACCAATAGATGTATCTTCTTTTATTCATTTGCAAAACTATGTGAAACATTTTTATTTGTATCCGGCTTGTAAAACTATAATATTTTTATTCGGTAAAACTATGTTATTTGATAATATGTTTGAATGCAAATCAATGTAAATATTGGGCGGCCAGCCAGCCACGCCGGCACATATGGGTCGACGCGTTGGGCGCGCTGCCGACCCAAATCTGAAAGAGGGCGGACGCTGAGTGGGCGGCCGATCCAAACGGACAAAATGCGGACGAAATCACCGTCCGTTTGGGTTCGCCCGTTGGAGTTGCTCTTATGCCGTCCCATTTTACATCACGGTCTTGTTCCATTTTCAATGAAAACAGAATCAGGGGCGCTGCCCCTGAAGATCATTCATTTTACATCATGGTCCTTTGGAAGGCTGGTACAATCATTCTGTGCATTGGTCAAAGGTGTCTAGCATTCTACAATACAAATTAAGCCAAAATGAAAACAATCAGCGTACAAATATACTTTGTCACCTCTTAAGGCCCCCCCCCCCCCCCCCGCCCCCACCCCCCAGGATAATCAGGGAGATGATGCGAAAAACAAATTTCTCAAATTTAACACCCTCAACAAATACTCCTATGTGTGGCCTCTCTCCACTTATGTTCTGAACTATGGGCTCATGATTATCTTGCTTGAATCATAAAAGGACATATTTGAGATGAGTATCAATAGAAACCAATAGCCTAACGATAAACAATTTGACACATCTCTATGTTCTACTCCCTCCGTCCCATAATATAAAATATTATTACATCTCATATACTCACATATTGGATGTAATAACGTTTTATATTATGGGACGCAGGGAGTATTTCTTATTTCTGATGGCAATTAAAAAAAATCTTTTATCTACCTTTTCACATGAAGACGAATTTTAAGGGCAAAAGAGAATTGTTATGTTTAATGAAAATTAGTGCGGAATTGGTGATGGAACAAAATAGCCTTTAGGCCAAGCATAGACAATATAGGTACTGTTATATTTTTTTGTAAAATATCTCATAGTTCATCTTGAAAAAGCATATATTGGCATGTAGCCAACAAACCCCGGTATGACATTAGCAAATACACCATGCTACATAAGAATCTATGGATGCAATCAATAATGAAAAACTAAACAGAGAAGATAGCTTCATTGTTTAACTCTATATAAAGTAATGTTGTAGGCATCATCCTTCATCTGAATTAACCCTTCGGAAAAAGGACAGACACATAGAGCATAACTTTAGGCCGAAAGAGCCGAGCTAGAACCCATAGGCCCAAGTGGCTGTCGCTGCATCAGATTAGTAGTACAAGGGGCAGGACTGAACTTTAATCAGTGAACCGAAAATGAACTACAGTACCTGCCAACTATTTGAATCTTTGCCACCAACCCTCTCTGCCTGGCTCCCTAGACCCCAATTCCCCCCTCTAATCCCCATCTCTCTCTCCCTCTCGACTCGATCTAGGCCCGTGACGCAGCATCTGAAGAGATTGTCAATATCACGCTAATTTCAAACATCATGAAAACGCAAGCCATATATAACCAATATATCAACAGGCTTCACACCACCGTACAACAATCTCAAATTCGCATGGAAGTTCATCGCTTATAATGGGATGACCGCCACGCAAATTTGCTAAAACATACAGGAGCATCCTGAGTTGTTCAGACCAGGCTAGTGAAGATCAAATCGCGCCCGCAACATTCTGCCGGCTCTGTTCCGCTGGATCGAAGAACCGTGTCCGAAGCTCCATTTTTTCTCGCAAGAAGCTGGATCCTTAAGAGATAAAAGAATCAGCTGAATTTCCCTATGCTCGACGAATCAGATCGGCAGACATCACCACGACAGAGTGGACAAACCCTACAAATACATGACATAGGTTCAGCTTAGCACAGAAATAAATACTGATACGGGGTACTGCAAAAAATTAACTGATGCCTACTGTATGAAACAAAAGAAACTCAGGAAGAACAAACTTTTGAAGAAATTTCCCAACAGTTAGAAGCCAAGTTATCTCTTAAATACGAGTTAGGGGAATCGGTATTAATTTTAAGTTATGTTTGGAAGAAAACTTCTCATCTTTTGAATTAAAAAACTCAAACTGCATAAATGTAAGCACCCAAACTTATTTACTTCTATTATTCTGAAAGATTTAAAACACAGCTACTTTTTAAGTTCACTGATTGCTAGGCGATGAAACATTTCAAAGACAGCCTTCAATCACACAACATTCACGTGAAAACACATTTAATTCTGTAATACAGATAGATTCACTGCTCGCGAGGTGTGACTATACCCCATAATGTCTATCGGTAAGTCTAGTCTCCGCCTCTTCGACACAGCATAAGGATGATATTTATCGATTTTATCATCAAATATTAATGCTGTAATACATCTCTATTATCTGGTCATACTGGCAGTAAGATTTAAATGTACCCATCAAAGAATCGTACATCTTAGTTTATGGTTGAACTTCGTAGTTCGAACAAAATCCCCAAAAGTTGCCCAAAAATCATTTACCAGAAAATAAGTTTTTCAAGTATGCAGCTCTTCCTTCAGAGAACGCCGATTGTCATGTTAGACAGCGTGTCAAGTAATAGTATAGAGCTCTCGTACCAAGGAAATTATCATATCATGTTGAATCAATCTTTTCCTTGATCTGAATTGGTAGGTTTCATGAACAATACCTGTGAATCTCTTTCAGCCACTTATCTACACATGTTAGATGAAACTCATGATTGCATGGAAGTATGCGAACACAGTCTCCCTCTTCATATTCGACAAGGCAAATGTAGCATCTGCATTGTGCAGAAGGAATGGGAATAAATAATAAATAAATAGACATTGCTGTTTAGATTTACTCAGTACATATCTACTAACATAAAAAAAACTGAAAAAGAATGTTAACAAACAGGTAAACGGACATATAGTGCCAAACACTCCACTGTCTTAAAACTGAAAAAGAACCAGCAGCTTAAATGGCAACTGTACAATCCACATGCACAACCGAGGCTCAGGATCTTGCTTAGGGTGTTATATGCATTCTTTATAATTATATACAGTCCAAAGCACATTCTATTGAACAGTCCAAAGCACATTTTTTAATAATTATATATATTCTGCTTCCCTGCACTTAATATTCAATTATAAATGCCCACAGGTGTCTTTCCAGTCATATGAACTATTTTATCGTGAATGGTAGACTGTAGAATATGAGAAAATTGGAGTCCTCAAGCACCTAAAATATCCCATGTTTGTGTCCAAGAACTTGATTTCTTATCGAATAGCTCGGCTAATTTTGTAATCAAATGGCTCAACTAAGCATGCAGCCACAGTTCAAAGGCAGTAGATCTAGATCCTTTTGTATACTGGATACACAAGCCTCTGCTTCACTTGCAGTCCTTAGAATTATCAGCAACAATAATGTCTATGCACAAGTGAACAAGGGTATTGACATTTAAGGTATACTATCTTCCCATCACGCGCACGCAAGCTACGTTACTGCCCAAATGTGCACCACAGAGTTCTATTAATTAAAGAATTTCAAAACAAGCTTAATGGCTTACTGTGCAGCCTCATCAGTTTGATGTTTCAACGGCTTTCTGTACACCTTGACAGGAAGACTCTCGACGATCTCCTTTGGAGCAGGAACGGATCCAATTGAAGGTAATGATGTCCTTGAGGATAAAGCAGCAGACTGTTGGTGGATTTCATCCAAGACCTACGAGAGGCATAACCATGTGGATGTAAGTTGGCATTTCTCCAAAAGGGAAAACAACACTAACTAGAAAAATGTGCAGCACATACCTCAAAGAGTGCTTCTGCTAGCATAACAATTCTTGATATGCTAGCCCTTGTGCCGGATTCTTCATCAGGATTACCTGGTCGACTGCTTGCCCTGCAGTTGCAATTTCCTGTTCTATGTTGACCAGATAGAATGCATGATCTCTCATGACCTGATAAATTTTCGAACCTGCTGCCCAACCTTTGGAGAGCTCGGACCTGCCAAGAAAGCAAAAGCTATAAATATACAAGCAGGCAAGTCAGAAATGATCAAAATAGTTGAACTGTACACCACCTGAGATCGTATCCTCCTCCTCCTTTCAAGAAAAGCTGATCTGCGCTCAAGAAGATCCCGATTACTGGCCTCTCTTAGAGTTGCAGAGCCAGAGTTGTATGTGCTGTTAGTTGATGAAGGTTCTGGTTGCGGTTCGGAACCTCTGTCTGAATTAGTCCGTTGCATCACAGATGAATCTTGCCTCGTGCTGGCATTTCCTGCGGTCCACACTGGTCTATCATAAAGTGAAGAGGTGAACAAACTATCTGAGAATGGAGTCCTCCTGAGGACCCTGTCACGAAGTCTTCCAACACTAAGTGTTCGGCTAAACCTGACACTGCCTTCAGAAGGTTCCTGGGGTCCAATCCTCCTGTGCGAATGCCTCAAGTTAGCATCTTCAGATTCCAGCAAATTTCTCCTAGCCTGATGAGCCGCTCTAGCTTGCGTTGTGACGCTGTCTCTTAGCATATCCAGACTTGAATAAATCCCAGAAGTCGATGCACCACCTTGTTGAGGGATGTTCGCATCGGAAGGATGGTCCATATTTCCAATACTAGGATTAGCTGAAGAGGAGAGGCCGGTTGACATAATGGAGCATGCCACCGATGATCCCAAGCTGACAGCTCTACTCAGCCCAAAGTTGACACCAAAGCATGGACGCGGCCGGTCAGAAGGATTTGGCGATTGGTCGTCGTCGACTGCGGTCCTGGTAGCAGTGACATTCTGCAATACATCATCATCTTGGTCTCTGTCGGTATCTGACAAAGGAATTGTTCTGACTTCAGTTGGATTCGATTTAGGAGCCGATGAAGCATCTTCATCTGATATGCCAATGTGAGTGAGTGAAGGCGTCTCCCCTCCCTTGCTTGACTGCAAACACAGGAATGTGCCATTTGATTACAAAAGGCAGGATTACTCCAAAGACTACACATATCTTACATTCAACACAATAATCATTCAGAAAATCATCTATACTCATTTCGCAACAAGAAAAACCATGTACATTTGTCATAAGGGAACACAATCATTTTCCAATAACTATATATTCTGGCACATATAATTGAGCAGAATTCACTCATTGTAAAAAGTTATGAATCTACTGGTGAGGCACACTGAACAATCATCTCCCCATTAATAAAAAGAATAATGGCTCGACAACTCTGCAGAAATCCTAGAAGGAAATGGGAGAAGCCAAACTCCCGAACCGAGACTAGAAATGACAGACAGATCAATCACGGACAAAGGCAGGATCTACCACAAAGGAACAGGCACATCCTACATACTGAAACGCTTTCCATTGACCCGATTCGGCAATACAGCCTGTATTATTTTGGACCAAAGGCAGCAACCTATTCCACCAATGGCAAAAAAAAAGGAGAAAACGAAGCGGCAGTCCAGTTTACCTCGACCCCTAGCGGCAGCGGCGGCGGCGGCGCCGGCAGCGAAGAAGAAGCGTCACACTCGGGCGTGAAGCCCCGGAAGCAGGAGTAGCTGGGCAGGCGCATCAGGCTCCTCCCCCTCGGCTTCCCATTCCGCGCCTTGGCCTCGCCGCCGGCCGGCGGCGAAGCGGCCTTGCTGCTCCCAGATCCCATCCCGCGCCTCGCCTCGCCTATAGATCCGCGGATCCCAGCGCCATTGTTTGGATTCCACGCCTCACGCCCGCGTAGGTGGACGTGAAAGCCAGCAAAACAGCAAGCCAAGCAGCTCCTGCTCCCACTACTGCTGCTGCCACTAGCCCTGGCCAGCTTACCCGAGAAGGCTAGGTAAAGAGAAGCGGGCGAGGCGGAGAGGAGAGAGGTGGCTCGGTAAAATTAACGAGGGACTGCAGTGCACCGTCCCTCCTCGGTTTGATTTGATTGGACAGTTGCTACTACTCCTACTCAATCAGGGATTAATAATGGCGTGGAGTTGAGCCTTCGATGAGTGTGCAATAATGCACTTTCCGCCACCACTTTTGGTTACTGTTCCACTTCCCCCTCTATTATTTTCGTTCGTGCGAGAGGACTCTTTGTTAAAAGTGCAACATGTGCGCGAGAGATTCGACATGGGATTTCCGGCAGACATTGCACTTTTTACGTGCAGCGCCAGTAGTATAGTATAGTGCTGTGGAGTAGTAATTGGCGTCTTGATTTGAAATATAAGTATTTTGTCTCTTATCATGTCACAAAGAAACCCGAACAGTCATTTCCTGGACCAGCCTGTAGCTCCGGGTTAAAGCAGGCAAGCAGCAGCAGTACCCCTATCCTAGATGATGTGATGAGTCGAGAAGAGAAGCGGATAAATTGATGGATGGTGGAGGCAGGGCCAGCGGAGCCGCGCAAGATCCAGCGGAGCAGTCAGCCGGGGGGCAGGTGGTCCGTCTGCAGCAGCAGCAGAAGCAGCAGCAGCAGCGCGGGGATCAAAACGGCCCGCACTGCCTCGTCCGCATGTGGAGGCACGAGACGGAGACGAGACCGCGCCGATGACCGCGCTCGGGACGCCCATCCAGTTGCCACATTCCGGCTTCCCGGCCCCCCTTGCCGCCCGCGCACCACGAGCCGCTCCGCGTGGCCCGGGCCGGGTAGGGGATATGCATCGCTGCCGCCTGTGCGCGCCCGCGCGGCGGATGGCTGGATCGGTCGGGTCCGCGGGCGACGGTTTCGGTTTCAAAACTGTGCTGCCCGTGCCTCGTCTCGTCTGCGTCGGTTTTGTTTCGGCGCTGTGTCAAGGTGTACGGCATACGGGACTCTGCTTGGTTCGTTGCCCCGGCTCGCTCGTGCCGTCTGACGCACCCAGAACGGCTAGTACTAGTTCGTTGCGCTCTGTAGGCAGCTTTGAGGAATTGTCAGGCTTTGAAATGTACGGCGGGGGAACGGTTTGAAGTTTGTGGAATCAAAATGTGTGGCTCTGTTCTGTTTGATGTTTATTTTGCGTGGTAAAATATATTTATTCCAATAATGGGGAATTTTTTTGTTTTGCCACTCTAAATTTTGCCAATTTTCCTTATGTCGCTATAAAATTTGACATTTCACTTTTACCATTCTTAGTTTTTGACAATTATCACAGTTGCCGACACCTCAGAGAAGGCAATATATTTCAACAAACCACCACCGGTCCTTTAGAATGTTGTATTGCCAAGGCCATGCCCTGCATCAGTGCATGAATTTCAGCTTCTAATGCATCATTACAGTTAAAAGAAAGCATGTGAGCAGCAAAAATCGCACTTTCATCCGGCCTTCTTTAAGTCATTCCTGCCGCTGCAGTGCCATCCGCTGGCAAAAACGATCAATCAACTAACAGAGCTACATGAGTGTGTGTGGGGTGGGGGGGGGGGGATGTAGTATAGGATCAGGTGTTTTACCATCCTTCATCGGCCTCACATCCTAAAATGGTATTTCTCCCTTCATAAACTCTTCTGTGTTGAATTCGCGAACCAACTTCAAGGAGCGCATATAGCTTTGCAAATACTCTATCGACGCCACTCGTGACGGGGCCTCCTTCCCGTGAACAACATCTGATCGAATGGACCAGATTCTCCATAGGAGGATAATTTTTTTAGATCAATCAACGATTGTATTAAGTCAACTGTGCTGGGGTAAATCACCCATAGCACAAACAGCCACATGGGCCGGTACATCAGACTCCCACTCTAAAAAGTGGTTCGGTTGGTGCATACGCCCTAGTTTAGCAAGCTCGTGCGCTACATTGTTTGCATTCTGATTACAGGCCTTAACCATTTGGTGCGAGAACCACATCTTTAATTGGTATTTCGAGTCCTCAGTCACCGAAGCATAAGCCGACGAGTCCACCCTGCGTAGGTCTAGAGCGTCCACCAGAAGCTGGGAATCAGTCTCAAAGACCACTGTAGCATTCCCAGGTCAGCAGCTAGCGAGATTGCTTGCACCATCGCATAAGCTTCAGCGCCGAATGCATCAGTGATGTGATCTTGCCGGCCGCACGAGCGCCCACAATATAGCCCAGTTCATCCCTTGCTACTACACCCCAGCCTGCATATGATTCGCCTGGTGTGAAGGCTCCGTCCATGTTGATTTTGATCACATCCATCTCCGGCGGCCTCCACCTATCAAGGGAACACTTGGCTTTGACTGACGGTGCAAAAGCTTCAGCATACTCGAGCACGTGCGCCTGCACACGGCGGACAACATCGTTGGCTATCATCGGCAGTGCCCCCTCCCCCAGCCTGTTTCTATTATGCCACCATAGCCACCAGGAGGTCATAATCAGGAGCCGCCTTCTCTCATCTAGGCCCCAAAGGAATTCAAGCGTCTCATGCACAGACGTTATCCTTTCCAGCTGCATGCGTTCCCCCTCCAGCCCTAGCTCCTTCCGCATAGGTTTGATGGATTTGCACTTAATGAACAAATGTCCCCCGTTCTCATCAGCTCTACCACAGAAGAGGCACTTCGTGTCCGAAATAGGCACACCCCTCCTTGCCACATTCATCCGTAGGGCTAGTGATTCGTGCTTCAGCCGCCATGCAAACATCTGTATATTCTTGGGGCAAGGCATTTTCCATAGCTGCTTCCAGGAATCGTTGTTGCAAGTATTTAGATTGCCAGCATCTGCTGAACTGTGGCTTAGCCCTCCATTTCCCACTTGCTTGCCTAGTTGCACATGTAACTTGTAGGCATTTTTTACGGAATGCTCCCCTTTGCTGTCGAACTGCCAAGCAATGAAATCAGTGATTCCTTCACGTAGTGGGATCTGCAGCATATGGTGAACATCATCTGGCCAAAAGGTATCCCGAATGAGTTGCTCATCCCATACCCCAGTGATCGGGGAGATTAGGTCAGAGACAAACTGATGCGGAGCATCCCTCGCTCATCCCCATGGACGTCCCATCACCACCACAATCACGAAGAGAACCAGTGACAAGAGCACGTGCACGCACCATCGAAACCGAGGTTAACTCTTTCCTCTTCGAGTTTCTTTCGGATTCACATGAGAGTTGGGGTCTACCTCAAATGGAAATACTATGCATTCTTAGGTACCAAGGAGATGACCATGAGGAAGCCAGGAGGGAGTCAAAAGCAACCGAGGAGGAGAAGGAAGAGCTCCAAGACACGAAGCACCGGAGGCTCTCTGGACACCCTGGGTGCCCGCACCATCCACCCTCGGGTGCCCCCACCTTCCCACCCGGGTGCCCGCACCGGCCGGCCAAGTGGGGTGCGGTGCCCCTGACCACCCCGGGTGCCCGGACCCCCTCCCCACCTGGGCGCACCCCGGGTGCCCGGCCTCCTCCTCCCAGGCAGTCCCGGGTGCCCGGACATTTACACCGGGTGCCCGGACATGTCTGAATATGCCTGTGTGCATTGTGGGTTAAAAGACCCTTGTACCCCCGTTTTCCTCTTATTTCGTCCCTAGCCTATATAAACTCTTCCCCTAGCTCATTAGAGCGGATAGCAAAGTATATGACATGATTTAGTGAGCTTTGCTCCTTGTACATCCTCTTGAGAGAGAGAGAGACCTCTCCCATGGAGATCAAGACCTCCTATGGAGAAGATCCTTGGTGGATTCAAGCCCACATATTGGGAAGGATCCCCATCATAGGATCATCAAGACCTCTCTCCTCATAGGATTGGGGTGAACTAGTTACCTTGTATCTTTCCTTTTGTTGTCCTTGGATCATTGTGACCTCTTGTGTGTTCTTGGATCTAGTCAATTTGGGTGTTTCCCTTCTCTTGTGTTCTTCGTGTTCTTCATGTTCTTAGGGATTTCCCCTCCAATTCGTGAAAGATCTCCATCTAGGGTTCCACCCTACAACATCTTGGTATCATGAGCCATGGTTTCTCATGAAATTGGAGCCCCCTTCTTATTCTCTAGCCTAATTTTGTTGTGTTCTTCCCCAATTTCGAAAATTCCCCACCAAAAATAGCCCCAATTTTTTTTGTGATTTGTTGGTTCGATGAGGTTTTGTTGGATTTGATCCATGGATTTGTTTGGTTTCAAGTGGATCTAGCCTTCCCCCCATCCATCTCCACCTTTCCCTCCACAAAATCCACCAATTTCTCCCGTTTTCCCACAAATTTCCGCCCAAATCCGTGACCCCCGGGCACCCGGACCTCAAACCCCGAGCACCCGGACCCCCCGTGCAACCCCGCTGACCACCCTGGGTGCCCGCACCCCTTACCCCCGGGCACCCGGACCACCGGGCCATTTTTCCGCCCAACCCCGCTGACCACCCTGGGTGCCCGCCTCCCGACCCCCGGCCACCCGCACCCCCGAATCAGCCCAACACCATTCACCAATTCGGCCATAACTTTCGCTCCCGGAGTCCGATTTTGACGTTCTTTAGCTCGTTGAGTAGCTATTGACATCCCCCATCCTCTAGATAGGTTCCAACACCATTTGACTCCATCAAATTTTGGCATTTTAGCATCTTTGCCTAGGCCATCCACCATATCATCCGCAAAACCACCATAGCTTTCCGCAACCTAACCCATTTAGTTCCATATAGCATTTGTGGTTACTTGAGGGGCGACTTGAGTCTCCTAAGGTGTTTCGGCTACTTAGGGACGGTTGCTTCATCATCAACCACCACCACCACTTCCGCATTGCTAACTCTGGAACCACCAACGCATTCCGCTACCACCATTTGACATTTTCCTTTGAGATTTCGAGTTTGCGGTTTTTCCGTTTCCTAGGGTGTTTCGGCTAAATAGGAACGGCTCGACCTCGACAACATTGCCGCTCACCTTCGACGAGGACTCGACATCGACCACTTCACCATTTTGAAACCCTAACCGTAAACAAGAACGGTAACCTCTATATCATCTTGGTATCGTGGTATCCCATCATTGTACATTCTTGCCATTACATTGTTAACCCCTTAGCCCATTTTGCATCACTTGCCTATCGAGGCTAGCCATTTGAGTATTGCCGGTAACGTTACTTGTGCACATTAGTGATCTGCACCTTCCATTGCATACACATCATATCACATTGGTATCATCTTGGTATCATGAGCAAGGTTGATTCACATCTTGGAGTCCCTTCCGAAGACCAAGTGAAGTGCGCCTCAAGTAACTTCAACGACTACGCGTCGACATGGTGGCTTCATACACCTTCGAAGACCTTCGACATGAGTTGGCCCAAGACGAAGAAAGCTATGCGGCGAGAGTTTTTGCCTTCCACCTACACGAAACATCTTCAACGCCAATTGGAGAACACCATCCAAGGATCCAAGTCCCTCGACAAGTACTCCCTCGAGATGAAGAAAGCCTTGCGATGAGCTGGTGTGGACGACCCCATTTGGATGAAGTTCTACTTCATGATGGGATTGAACAACGACATCTCCAAGATTATCTTCCTCGAGAACTACAAGTCCCTTGACGACAACTACATTGGTGATCTCAAGGCAGAGCAAGAACTCAACAGGCCAAGTCTACTCGACCCAGAGCTCACTTCACGACGACCACACTCCAAGACATCGAGCATGAGGCTAGTACCACTTAGATGTCCAAGCCCTTTGAGCTCCAAGATGATGCTTCCGCCGTTGGCGACGAGAGTGATGATGTGCCATCTTCGGCCTTCATCCACGACGAGAGTGACGATGTGCCATATTCGGCCTTCATCCATGACGAGAGTTATGATGTGCCATCTACGGCCTTCATACACGGCGACGGTGACGAGATGATCGAGCATGGGATTTTCCCTTCGGTCATGGAGGAGAGGGATGATGTGCCATCTTCGTCCTTCATCCACGGCGACGAGATGGTTGAGCATGGGATTTTCCCTTCGACCACAGCGACATATGATGACTTGAGTGATATATGCCACCATATTGAGAGTGAGATGAGTGACTCAACCATATGTGACTTTGAGTGCACCTACCTTGAGGGAGTGAGTGAGTCACCACCACATAGAGAGAGTGCGGTAGTTGATAGGGCATGTGAGGCCATTTCGATTTCTAACAACTTAATCTTTGCTTATATTGTGTCTTCTCATTTGGTGATAGGTCCCATATATGATAACGCGCCGATTCGCGACGACTTCGTCCTTCCTTTGGAGAAGACGATGGCCATGAAGATGAAGATGACCACCATTTGGTCTTTCCCACCTCACCTACATCACTTGGGTGGAATGAACAAGGTAACATAGGTGACGGTGATGCTCTAGTCCCACTAGTGGACATTCTTGAGATTGATTGCTTGCATGATGTTGATCCCCCTATTGACATGCCTCATGCTAGTATGATTTCCTCATGCGATGATTTACCCATTTATGATGAGTTTGATGATTGCCATGTGGAGTCTATTAGTTGTGATGCCATGTTACATAGGGTTTCTTGTGACAATTCTCTAGGTCACATCATGTTTGATAATCCGCTTGACTTTTCATATGCTATGCATGAGACCACCCATATGTCACATTTACAATCTCATCGTAGTGACTATGCATATGCCATTAAAATAAACCCAATTTGCACATATGGCATAGATGACAAGCCCATGGTTATTGGCATTTGTTTTTCTTGTAATGATATTGATATGCCCCCTTTGCATCATTTATCTCATATGCCATGCCATGACCACCTAGCTTCGGATATGCATTGTTTTGGATGTTCTCCATTGTCTCCATATGATGTTTCCACTATTGCTCATGAGGACACCCCCATAGTTTCCTCATACATTTTAGGAGATTTTGATCCATCCTATCCTTTGCATGCTCCCAATACTTGTGTGCACCATATGCTCCCCATGAATGAAAATGCTATTGATGTGCCATATACTTGCATGCTAGATTCGCATCCCAATCATGTTATACATAACAACTATTCTTTCATGATGGATGACATGTTCATATACCATGTTTCCAATTTCTTTGAGCGATGCTTATCTTGTGCTAACTCTCACGAGCACATACACATCATGATGGATGATGTGTACATTTACGGACACACACAATTCTTTGGTTTGTGTCTCTTTTGTGTAGGTACCCATGAATACTTATCAACCTCGCAATCCCACGAGTTGACAAAACGAGCTCTAGAGAGCAATGATGACTTGGGATACCGTGGATTCTCATTCCCACCACTCTCTTCGTGCAAAGACTTCGCGCATTTCTTCTACATGGCTCTCACATGGTTATGGGTCATTGTCCATTACATATTATATGCCCATCTTGCCATGTTCACTTTGCATGACATGCTTATTCATATGCCTTTACCATGCATTGGTGACCCATGCTTTGCATTGCACGTGATGATTGATTCTCGTACTTTTATGTGTATTTGCACGCTTGGTGGAGATATTGCTTGTCATCGCCATGTTCCATTTATGCCACATTCCTACGATGATACTATGATCTTGCTTTGTGCTCGTGCTTGCGATATGTCATGTGCATTGCTTATATCTATCATTTTCTCACATGACATGATTGCCATGATTTCCTCTAGTGTGTTGCATCTTCGCTCCACTAGTTTGCACGACTTGATTTCTATGCTTTCTCACGTAGCATCCAATTCTTGGATTACTTGCTCCTATCATAAGTTTGGTTGCAACAATGTCCTTACTTCACATATTCCATGTCCCATTGCTTGTCACATGATTGACTTGATTGCCTCACACATGATGAACTATTGCTCTTTCTATTGTGTTGAGCGCCACTCGATTTTCACTACACCCTATGCACATTATGCTTGGATTGTCTTGCACTTGACGCATGTGTTTAGACATATCATCTTCTTTGGTGTTGTAAATGATTCTTATGCCTACCATCGACCATTTGTCGAGCGCTTTATGCATGTTTGCTATGATCTTGAGGTAGATGCTTGTTCTCTTGTCATACATATTAGCATATCTACCTCCCATTTGCATGATTATTTACATGATGTCCTTGATTTGGCTCAATTTATGTGCTTGCATGACATGCCACAATCCCTTGTCACACCATATGCTATGCTTGATGACGACACTTTTTTGGTGAATCACCTCTTGAATGCTTGGTTTTGCACTAACGCTAACCACATTTGTTTTTCCAAGTGTTTGTCATACTTGCCCCTTTTTAAGGAATCACAAGATGGTGCGACATTGGAGAGTGCCCATTTCGAGCTTCAACATGACAAGTGCTTGGTGGTTGTCCACTTATACACAGCGACGCCCTATCTTTTCCATGGTGATGAAGATCACATCCGTGGACGGATCTCTCCCAAGGGGGGGGAGATGATGTGGAGCATCCCTCGCTCATCCCATGGACGTCCCATCACCACCACAATCACGAAGAGAACCAATGACAAGAGCACGTGCACGCACCATCGGAACCGAGGTTAACTCTTTCCTCTTCGAGTTTCTTTTGGATTTGCTACCTCTTGACCACTGCGTTGGTTTTCCCTTGAAGAGGAAAGGGTGATGTAGTAAAGTAGCGTAAGTATTTCCCTCAGTTTTTGAGAACCAAGGTATCAATCCAGTAGGAGACCACGCTCGAGTCCCACGCACCTACACAAACAAATAAGAACCTCGCAACCAACGCGATAAAGGGGTTGTCAATCCCTTCACGGTCACTTACGAGAGTGAGATCTGATAGAGATGATAAGATAATATTTTTGGTATTTTTATGATAAAGAGTAAAAGTAAAGCTTGCAAGGTAAACGGTAATAGAAATAGCTTGTTGACGGAAGATTAATATGATGGAAAATAGACCCGGGGGCCATAGGTTTCACTAGTGGCTTCTCTCAAGATAGCATAAGTATTACGGTGGGTAAACGAATTACTGTCGAGCAATTGATAGAATTGAGCATAGTTATGAGAATATCTAGGTATGATCATGTATATAGGCATCACGTCCGTGACAAGTAGACCGACTCCTGCCTGCATCTACTACTATTACTCCACACATCGACCGCTATCCAGCATGCATCTAGAGTATTAAGTTCATAAGAACGGAGTAACGCTTTAAGCAAGATGACATGATGTAGAGGGATAAACTCATGCAATATGATATAAACCCCATCTTTTTATCCTCGATGGCAACAATACAATACGTGTCGTTTCCCCTACTGTCACTGGGATCGAGCACCGCAAGATTGAACCCAAAGCTAAGCACTTCTCCCATTGCAAGAAAGATCAATCTAGTAGGCCAAACCAAACTGATAATTCGAAGAGACTTGCAAAGATAACCAATCATACATAAAAGAATTCAGAGGAGATTCAAATATTGTTCATAGATAATCTTGATCATAAACCCACAATTCATCGGATCTCGACAAACACACCGCAAAAGAAGAGTTACATCAAATAGATCTCCAAGAGAATCGAGGAGAACTTTGTATTGAGATCCAAAGAGAGAGAAGAAGCCATCTAGCTAATAACTATGGACCCGAAGGTCTGAGGTAAACTACTCACACATCATCGGAGAGGCTATGGTGTTGATGTAGAAGCCCTCCGTGATCAATGCCCCCTCCGGCGGAGCGCCGGAAAAGGCCCCAAGATGGGATCTCACGGGTACAGAAGGTTGCGGCGGTGGAAATAGGGTTTTGGCTCCGTTCCTGATGGTTTGGGGGTACGTAGGTATATATAGGAGGAAGAAGTAGGTCGGTGGAGCTACGAGGGGCCCACGAGGGTGGAGGGCGCGCCCGGGGGGTAGGCGCCCCCCTGCCTCGTGGCCTCCTCGTTCGTTTCTTGACGTCCACTCCAAGTCCTCTGGATCACGTTTGTTCCGAAAATCACTTCCCGAAGGTTTCATTCCGTTTGGACTCCGTTTGATATTCCTTTTCTGCGAAACACTGAAATAGGCAAAAAAAACAGCAATTTGGGCTGGGCCTCCGGTTAATAGGTTAGTCCCAAAAATAATATAAAAGTGTATAATAAAGCCCATTAAACATCCAAAACAGAATATATAATAGCATGGAACAATAAAAAATTATAGATACGTTGGAGACGTATCAAGCATCCCCAAGCTTAATTCCTGCTCGTCCTCGAGTAGGTAAATGATAAAAACAGAATTTTTGATGTGGAATGCTACTTAGCATAATTTTCAATGTAATTCTCTTATTTGTGGTATGAATATTCAGATCCGAAAGATTCAAGATAAAAGTTTAATATTGACATAAAAGTAATAATACTTCAAGCATACTAATAAAGCAATCATGTCTTCTCAAAATAACATGGCCAAAGAAAGTTATCCCTACAAAATCATATAGTCTGGCTATGCTCTATCTTCACCACACAAAATATTTAAATCATGCACAACTCCCATGACAAGCCAAGCAATTGTTTCATACTTTTGGTGTTCTCAAACTTTTTCAATCTTCACGCAATACATGAGCGTGAGCCATGGATATAGCACTATAGGTGGAATAGAATGGTGGTTGTGGAGAAGACAAAAAGGAGAAGATAGTCTCACATCAACTAGGCGTATCAACGGGCTATGGAGATGCCCATTAATAGATATCAATGTGAGTGAGTAGGGATTGCCATGCAACGGATGCACTAGAGCTATAAGTGTATGAAAGCTCAATAATGAAAACTAAGTGGGTGTGCATCCAACTTGCTTGCTCACGAAGACCTAGGGCAATTTGAGGAAGCCCATCATTGGAATATATAAGCCAAGTTCTATAATGAAAAATTTCCACTAGTATATGAAAGTGACAAAACAAGAGACTCTCTATCATAAAGATCATGGTGCTACTTTGAAGCACAAGTGTGGAATAAGGATAGTAGCATTGTCCCTTCTCTCTTTTCTCTCATCATTTTTTTAGTTGGGCCTTTTCTCTTTTTTTATGGCCTCTTTTTTTTATTTAGTCCGGAGTCTCATCCCTACTTGTGGGGGAATCATAGTCTCCATCATCCTTTCCTCACTTGGGACAATGCTCTAATAATGATGATCATCACACTTTTATTTACTTACAACTCAAGTATTACAACTCAATACTTAGGACAAAATATGACTCTATATGAATGCCTCCGGCGATGTACCGGGATATGCAATGAATCAAGAGTGACATGTATGAAGATAATGAACGGTGGCTTTGCCACAAATACGATGTCAACTACATGATCATGCAAAGCAATATGACAATGATGGAGCATGTCATAGTAAACGGAACAGTGGTAAGTTGCATGGCAATATATCTCGGAATGGCTATGGAAATGCCATGATAGGTAGGTATGGTGGCTGTTTTGAGGAAGGTATATGGTGGGTGTATGATACCGGCGAAAGGTGCGCGGTATTAGAGAGGCTAGCAATGGTGGAAGGATAAGAGTGCATATAATCCATGGACTCAACATTAGTCATAAAGAACTCATATACTTGTTGCAAAAATCTATTAGTTATCAAAACAAAGTATTACGCGTATGCTCCTAGGGGGATAGATTGGTAGGAAAAGACCATCGCTCGTCCCCGACCGCCACTCATAAGGAAGACAATCAATAAATAAATCATGCTCCGACTTCATCACATAACGGTTCACCATACGTGCATGCTACGGGAATCACAAACTTTAACACAAGTATTTCTCAAATTCATGACCACTCAACTAGCATGACTCTAATATCACCATCTTTATATCTCAAAACAATTATCAAGTATCAAACTTCTCTTAGTATTCAACGCACTTATAAGAAAGTTTTTACTAATCTTGGATGCCTATCATATTAGGACTAATTTCACAATTAAAGCAAATTACCATGCTGTTTTGTAGGACTCTCAAAATAATATAAGTGAAGCATGAGAGAACAATAGTTTCTATAAAACAAACCACCGCCGTGCTCTAAAAGATATAAGTGAAGCACTAGAGCAAAAACTATATAGCTCAAAATATATAAGTGAAGCACATAGAGTATTCTAATAAATTCCGAATCATGTGTGTCTCTCTCAAAAGTGTATTCAGCGAGGATGATTGTGGTAAACTAAAAGCAAAGACTCAAATTATACAAGACGCTCGAAGCAAAACACTTATCATGTGGTGAATAAAAATATAGCTCCAAGTAAAGTTACCGATGGACGGAGACAAAAGAGGGGAGGCCTTCCGGGGCATCCCCAAGCTTTGGCTTTTTGGTGTCCTTGGATTTACCTTGGGGTGCCTTGGGCATCCCCAAGCTTAGGCTCTTGCCACTCCATATTCCATAATTCATCAAATCCTTACCCAAAACTTGAAAACTTCACAACACAAAACTTAACAGAAAATCTCGTGAGCTTCGTTAGCGAAAGAAAACAAAACACCACTTCAAGGTACTGTATTGAACTCATTCTTTATTTATATTGGTGTTAAACTTACTGTATTCCAACTTCTCTATGGTTTATAAACTATTTTACTAGCCACAGATTCATCAAAATAAGCAAACAACACACGAAAAATAGAATCTGTCAAAAACAGAACAGTCTAGTAATCTGTAACTAACGCAAACTTCTGGAACTGTAAAATTTCTACCAAAATAGGATGACCTAAATAATTTGTTTATTCATCTGCTGCAATTGGAATCAGTATTATATCACGTTCTGGTAATTTTTAACAATTGTTTTAGTGAACAGAAAGTTTCTGGAATTTTCAGCAAGATCAAATAACTATTATCCAAGAAGATCCTATAGGTTTCACTTGGCACAAACACTAATTAGAACACAAAAACAAATCTAACCAGAGGCTAGAACAAAAATTTATTCCTAAACAGGAGCAAAAAGCAAAAAAAAAACTAAAATAAAATTGGGTTGCCTCCCAACAAGCGCTATCGTTTAACGCCCCTAGCTAGGCATAAAAACAAGGATAGATCTAGGTATTGCCATAATAATGAAAACTCCTTTCGTATTTTCTACGTTAAGCAGCAAATTTTCTTTGTGGCAAGCAAAAGTAATCAAAGGGGTTAAATTTAATAGGACAAAAGTCCTCAAGATCAAGCTCGGGAGGTATGGGTTCCTCCCTTGGCCTTTTATATTGCACAACCAATTCATCATTACAAGCGTTCTTTTGACAAAAAGTCACAAGTCTTTGCTTAAGAGAAAAACCTAACCCATTATTCTGAATAGCAAAGTTGTCATTAAGTTTAGAAATTCTATCAACTAAAACATCGGTAGGAACCTTTTTTCTAAGGTTTTCATTATAGGAAACATGATCCAAAGATTGTAAACGCATTATGTCTTCTTGATTAAAAAGGATAGCTTCTATGGGAGGATGACCAGCATCCACCCTATAATGCGCAAAAATTTCTTTAGCCACTTTCATTATAAATCTGAACTCATGGTCCAAAAAGATAGTAGCGGCACGCTTAACAGAAGAGTACTCAATATTAGAAAATTCTAGGAAAATCCTTTGTATGCAATGATGCATATGAAGAAATTGCCTTTCAAGTTCAACTACGAGCAAAGATATCGCATCCGCAAGGCTACTAGTTCTATGAAGAATAGAGCCACCCATGATGGGCAAAGCACCGACACAAGTAAAGAAATCTTGAATAACTCCTTTCCCAATAATATTACCACTACCGACTCGAAACCTTTTAGTATGCAAGATAGTAGGTTCCTCAATAGGATCATCGAAGGCATCAAAGTTTCCCATGTTATTATTATTGTCTTCATTAGCGATAACCTCCCCAGATTCAGACATGGCAAAAGAAAAGCGAGTGGAAAAGAAGCGAACGGAAAGAGAGGGCGAATAAAACGGCAAGGGTGAAGTGGGGGAGAGGAAAACGAGAGGCAAATGGCAAATAATGTAATGCGAGGGATAAGAGTTTGTGATGGGTACTTGGTATGTCTTGACTTTTGCGTAGACTCCCCGGCAACGGCGCCAGAAATCCTTCTTGCTACCTCTTGAGCACTGCGTTGGTTTTCCCTTGAAGAGGAAAGGGTGATGAAGTAAAGTAGCGTAAGTATTTCCCTCAGTTTTTGAGAACCAAGGTATCAATCCACTAGGAGACCACGCTCGAGTCCCACGCACCTACACAAACAAATAAGAACCTCGCAACCAACGCGAGTGAGATCTGATAGAGATGATAAGATAATATTTTTGGTATTTTTATGATAAAGAGTAAAAGTAAAGAAAGCAAAATAAACGGTAATAGAAATAGCTTGTTGACGGAAGATTAATATGATGGAAAATAGACCCGGGGCCATAGGTTTCACCAGTGGCTTCTCTCAAGATAGCATAAGTATTACGGTGGGTAAACGAATTACTGTCGAGCAATTGATAGAATTGAGCATAGTTATGAGAATATCTAGGTATGATCATGTATATAGGCATCACGTCCGTGACAAGTAGACCGACTCCTGCCTGCATCTACTACTATTACTCCACACATCGACCGCTATCCAGCATGCATCTAGAGTATTAAGTTCATAAGAACAGAGTAACGCTTTAAGCAAGATGACATGATGTAGAGGGATAAACTCATGCAATATGATATAAACCCCATCTTTTTATCCTCGATGGCAAACAATACAATACGTGTCGTTTCCCCTACTGTCACTGGGATCGAGCACCGCAAGATTGAACCCAAAGCTAAGCACTTCTCCCATTGCAAGAAAGATCAATCTAGTAGGCCAAACCAAACTGATAATTCGAAGAGACTTGCAAAGATAACCAATCATACATAAAAGAATTCAGAGGAGATTCAAATATTGTTCATAGATAATCTTGATCATAAACCCACAATTCATCGGATCTCGACAAACACACCGCAAAAGAAGAGTTACATCAAATAGATCTCCAAGAGAATCGAGGAGAACTTTGTATTGAGATCCAAAGAGAGAGAAGAAGCCATCTAGCTAATAACTATGGACCCGAAGGTCTGAGGTAAACTACTCACACATCATCAGAGAGGCTATGGTGTTGATGTAGAAGCCCTCCGTGATCAATGCCCCTCGGCGGAGCGCCGGAAAAGGCCCCAAGATGGGATCTCACGGGTACAGAAGGTTGCGGTGGTGGAAATAGGGTGTTGGCTCCGTCCCTGATGGTTTGGGGGTACGTAGGTACATATAGGAGGAAGAAGTAGGTCGGTGGAGCTACGAGGGGCCCACGAGGGTGGAGGGCGCGCCCAGGGGGTAGGCGCGCCCCCTGCCTCGTGGCCTCCTCGGTGATTTCTTGACGTCCACTCCAAGTGCTCTAGATCACGTTTGTTCCAAAAATTACTCTCCCGAAGGTTTCATTCCGTTTGGACTCCGTTTGATATTCCTTTTCTGCGAAACACTGAAATAGGCAAAAAAACAACAATTTGGGCTGGGCCTCCGGTTAATAGGTTAGTCCCAAAAATAATATAAAAGTGTATAATAAAGCCCATTAAACATCCAAAACAGAATATATAATAGCATGGAACAATCAATAATTATAGATACGTTGGAGACGTATCATGATTCACATGAGAGTTGGGGTCTACCTCAAATGGAAATACTATGCATTCTTAGGTACCAAGGAGATGACCGTGAGGAAGCTAGGAGGGAGTCAAAAGAAACTGAGGAGGAGAAGGAAGAGCTCCAAGACACGAAGCACCAGAGGCTCTTTGGACACCCCGGGTGCTCACACCATCCACCCCCGGGTGCCCGCACCGGCCAGCCAAGTGGGGCGCGGTGCCCCTGACCACCCCGGGTGCCCGGACCCCCCCACCTGGGCGCACCCCGGGTGCCCGGCCTCCTCCTCTGATGCGGAGCATCCTATGGACATCACCATGTCAAGAGTCCGTTCGGCGAGTGACACGTGCGGCATCTACTTCACATACACAAAGGTGAATCATCTACTTTACACGTGCTCACTTGACACCTTCGAGGATGGTATACTGCTTGACACTCCACTCGCGTGCATGCATAGGTGTTGTCGGAACACTACGGACGACGAGGAGTGCATGCGCCAAGGAACAACTACACCATCCGCGAGGGAAGCCTGGAAGCAACGACGGAAGAAGACGGAGACAGCTCCCAGGACCCGGACATCCACCCCTGGCCCGAACATCCGCCCCCTGGAGATGTCCACTACAGCAGAGCCCAGCAGCCAAAGTGCTACAGGCCCCGGACATCCGGCGCCAGCCTCGGACATCTGGGGCCTCGCCAAAGCCCGCACATCCGGCGCCTCCCCCGGAAATCCGACATCGACGACAGAACGCACCAGAAGTTTGGCCACTTCAGTCCGGACATCCGGCGGGAGCCCCGGACATCCGGCGCCTCCTGAAGCCCCGGACATCCGACACCCAGCCCGGACATCCGGCACTTGCGCGTGCACAGCCGGGCCAGAGGCCCATGTATCCCCTCCTCACTTACCCCTTCGTGGCCTTAGACTATATATACTCCTCCACCTCCTCCTAGTTAGGGTTAGCAAAGGATTAGCTCATTTGAGATAGAGCTTTGCTCATCCATATTGGATCTACTCCACGAGAAAGACCGCGGCCTCTACGGAGAAGATCCACCTTGGATTCAAGACCCCTCACGGGAAGATCCCCTCGTGGATTCAAGACCTCCTCATGGAGATGAACCTTACCTTGTATCTTTCCCTTTGTTGTTCATGTACCTTGTGGATCTTGTGTGTTTGATTGTCTAGTGGATGTGTGATTGGACTTGTTCTTGAGTGTTTCCCCTTGTGATTTCTCTCCGTTCTTCCCCGTGTTCTTCGCGGGATCCGCTTCTTTTGTGAAAGATCGGCCGTATAGGGTTCCACCCTACATCATCTTGGATTAGAGTAAGGTTGATCACGAATTTGGAGCCCCTGCCCCCTTTTTTTCTAGCCTTCTTTTGCTTGATTTCGTCCTATTTCGAAAATCCCCACCAAAAATAGCCCCAATTTTTTTTGTGATTTGTTGGTTTGATGATGTTTTGTTGATTTTGATCCATGGATTTGCTTGGTTTTGAGTGGATCTAGCATTCCCCAAGTTTCTCCACTTTCCATCCACAAAATCTCCCAATTTTGCCCCTGAAATCATGAATTTCCGCCCCAAATCGAGTTTCGAAGTCCAAATCCTGATCTAGAATCGTCGGGCTGGACATCCGGGCCATCTGGCCGGACATCCGGGCCCCAAGCCGGACATCCGGCTCTTGGAGCGCAAAATCGTGCAAGTTTCCGGACATCAGGTCCCGGATATCCGGCCCCGACCCCGGATGTCCGACCCCTGGAGCATCAACCTCCCGTGTTTCACTGTTTTGACTGTAACTTTCACATCCGGAGTCTGATTTTCGCGTTCTTTAGCTCGTTGAGTAGATATTGACATCCTCTATCCATCTAGATAGGTTACATCACCATTTGACTCCATAAAATTTTGCCACTTTGGCATCTTTGCCTAGGGCTTCCACCATAACTTCCGCATAAACACCACTGACTTCCGCAACCTAACCAATTTTGTTCCCCATTCCATTTGTGGTTGTTTGAGTTGTGATTTGAGTCTCCTAAGGTGTTTCAGATACTTAGGGACGGTTGCTTCTTCATCAACCACCACCATAACTTCCGCATAGGCTTACCCACCATACACTTCCACCAACCCAACTTAACCCAATTTTGTTTGTGTTGTGAGTTGCGTCTCCTAAGGTGTTTCGGCTACTTAGGGACCATGCTTCCAACTCCGACACCGTGTATAGTCCACCACCTTACCCTTCACTTCCGCATTGCATACTAAAAACCCATTGAGCTTCCCCAAAACCACCACCGCATTCCCGCTACCACCATTTGACATTTGCCTTTGAGATTTTGAGTTCGCGGTTTTTCCGTTTCCTAAGGTGTTTCGGCTACTTAGGGACGAGTCTCCATCATCTTTGTGTCTACATCAAGAACACCGCCACTCATCATCGCCACGAGGTCATTATCGACTTTGACCACTTCACCATCTTTCGTCCGTGGCTTACAAACGAGAAACCTTCGACGGTAACCTCCATATCATCTTGGTATCGTGGTATCCCTCCATTGTATATCCCCTTGCCATTGCATTGTTAACACCTAGCCCATTTTGCGTCACTTGCCTATCGAGACTAGCCATTTGAGTATTGCCGGCAATGTTACTTGTGCACATGAGTGATCATTGATCTACACCATCCATTGCATACATACCATATCATATTTGTATCATATCATATCTTGTGCCACAAGATTGTTCCTGCATATACATGATGACCCACAAGTATAGGGGATCGCAACCGTTTTCAAGGGTAGAGTATTCAACCCAAATTTATTGATTCGACACAAGGGGAGCCAAAGAATATTCTCAAGTATTAGCAGTTGAGTTGTCAATTCAACCACACCTGGATAACTTAGTATCTGCAGCAAAGTATTTAGTAGCAAAGTAGTATGGAAGTAACGGTAACGGTGACAAAAGTAACAATGATGGTTTTGTAGTGATTGTAACAGTAGCAACGGAAAAGTAAATAAGCGAAGAACAATATGTGAAAAGCTCGTAGGCATTGGATCGGTGATGGAGAATTATGCCGGATGCAATTATTCATGCAACAGTTATAACATAGGGTGACACAGAACTAGCTCCAATTCATCAATGTAATGTAGGCATGTATTCCGAATATTGTCATACGTGCTTATGGAAAAGAACTTGCATGTCATCTTTTGTCCTACCCTCCCGTGGCAGCGGGGTCCTAGCGGAAACTAAGGGATATTAAGGCCTCCTTTTAATAGAGTACCGGACCAAAGCATTAACACATACTGAATACATGAACTCCTCAAACTACGGTCATCACCAGGAGTGGTCCCGATTATTGTCACTTCGGGGTTGCCGGATCATAACACATAGTAGGTGACTATAGACTTGCAAGATAGGATCAAGAACTCACATATATTCATGAAAACATAATAGGTTCAGATCTGAAATCATGGCACTCGGGCCCTAGTGACAAGCATTAAGCATAGCAAAGTCATAGCAACATCAATCTCAGAACATAGTGGATACTAGGGATCAAACCTAACAAAACTAACTCGATTACATGATAAATCTCATCCAACCCATCAACGTCCAGCAAGCCTACGATGGAATTACTCACGCACGGCGATGAGCATCATGAAATTGGTGATGGAGGATGGTTGATGATGACGATGGCGACGGATTCCCCTCTCCGAAGCCCCGAACGGAATCCAGATCAGCCCTCTCGAGAGAGATTAGGGCTTGGCGGCGGCTCCGTATCGTAAGACGCGATGAATCCTTCTCTCTGATTTTTTCTCCCTAAACACGAATATATAGAGTTGGAGTTGAGGTCGGTGGAGCTCCAGGGGGCCCACGAGGCAGGGGGCGCGCCCAGGGGGTAGGCGCGCCCCCACCCTCGTGGACAGGGTGTGGCGCCCCTGGCCTTGATTCTTTCGCCAGTATTTTTTATTAATTCAAAAATAATTCTCCGTTGATTTTCAGGACATTCCGAGAACTTTTATTTCTGCACAAAAATAACACCATGGCAATTCTGCTGAAAACAGCGTCAGTCCGGGTTAGTTCCATTCAAATCATGCAAGTTAGAGTCCAAAACAAGGGCAAAAGTGTTTGGAAAAGTAGATACGACGGAGACGTATCAATACACCATTGCTATCTTGGTTTGTGCATTTCGCATAGTGGCCATCCAAAAAAAAGAGAATAAGCTTTTAAGCAAAAGAGAGAACAAAGAGCTTGTAAACAAGTGCCATAGCATCATACTACATTGCACATAAGATTGTCATATCCGATCATCTTGGATCGTCTTGAGAGAAACACCGGGAACCATACATGCATAGCATACTTGGATTAGAAAGTTTATCCATTTTGCATCTTATAGGTTGTGCACAAGTGTCGTATCCGCCTATTGAGCAATCGTGCTAGCGTCTCTCTTGAGTTGTGCAACACGAGCATTTTCCGTGGATTCCACATTTTGTGCTCATTCCTTGGTTGAACGACCCCATTTATCTATCTGTGTGTGTGTTTCCGTGTGCCACATATTGCTATTGGTCTACTTGTTTCACTTGCGAATTTGTGAATCTTTTTCAACATTATTGACTCTTGCTAACATTTTGCATTAAATTTTTGTGCCACTATCCTCACCGAGCTACTCCATAAGCTTTAGTTTGTAGGTGTGAGTGAACAAGTCCGGTACCAATTCCACTATTCTTTCATCTCACATTGAGTGAAACGGGATACATCCTCAACTTTGGGAAAAAGGTAACTTGGTATTGTTTATCTCATTTCCTACTCACCTCTACTCGTGTCTTGTGATGGATAGGCTTCACCTTCGGTCTACAACAACAACAACAACGACGAGTTTGATGCCATGAGCAACTCCAACGACGCCAAGATGCAAGCTCAAATGGAGGAGATCAAAGCCCTCATCAAGTCGTACAAGCGATCTTCCTCATCTTCGAGAAGACGCTCAAGAGCACATGCCTCCGAGCTAACATCTCCGGCAAGATCACATCGGCATCGACACCATCACCACCAAGAACGTGAAGGTCAAGAGCTCAACACCAACAACCGCTCAACGACTTCACCATCTCCCTTGGCATCTTCACCAAGCGACTTCAAGGCATCTTCGCCTTTGGACATACGGCATCTTCGCCCACAAGCACCTCAAGAGAAGCTCCCAAGCTCAAGTCCGCGACTTCCACGAGCTACTATGACCTCGACACTGACCATGAGATTCCTTTCTATGGGACTCAAGAACCCGAGGAGTATCTCGAGTGGGAGCACCTAATGGATGACTACCTCAAGCTATATCAAGTTCCTCTCAAAGATCAAGTGAAGTGCGCCACAACGAACTTCCACGACTACGCGTCCACATGCTGGTTACACACACCTTCGGAGAGTTGCGACATGAGTTGGCCCAAGACGAAGAGAGCTTTTCGGCGAGAGTTCGTGCCTCCAACCTACACGGAATAACTTCTATGCCAATTGGAGAACCCCATCCAAGGATCCAAGTCCATCGACGAGTACTTCAAGGAGATGAAGAAAACCTTACGACGAGCCGGCGTGGACAACCCCATGTCAATGAAGTTCCACTTCATGATGGGATTGAACAACAACATCTCCAAGACTATCTTCCTCGAGAACTACAAGTCCCTCGACGACAGCTACATTGGTGCTCTCAAGGCGGAACAAGAACTCATGAAGGCCAAGGCTTCTCCACCCCAAGCACACTTCTCGAAGACCAAGCTGAAAGACGATGAGCATGAGGCTAGTACCACCAAGATGTCCAAGCCCGATGAGCTCCAAGACGATGCTCCCAAGTTCGACTTCACCGCCATCCCTCTTTGTGGCATTGATGATGCCGAGTCCTCCACGACTCTTTTTCAAGATGGTGCGGCGACGAGTACGACTGCGGAGACCTTCAAGGACCAAGCTTTGGAGGCGATTGACTTGGTGACGAGCAAGGATTATGCTTCCATCTTAGAAGGCGAGAGTGATGATGTGCCATCTTCGGCCTTCATCCATGGTGACGACGATGAGATGGTTGAGTATTTCACCTCGACCACGGCGACGTATGATGACTTGAGTGCCTTGTGCCACCATATTGAGAGTGAGAGTGACTTCACCACTAGCCCCATATATGATGAGTTGCCCAAATTCCCATGTGAGGAGAGCCACAACCCCCACACTTGGGTGAGATGAGTGACTCCACCATATGTGACACTGAGTGCACCTACCTTGAGGGAGTGAGTGAACCACCACATAGAGAGAGTGAAATACTCCCCCCATCCCATAATATAAGAGCGTTTTGACACTACACTAGTGTAAAAAATGCTCTTATATTATGGGACTGAGGGAGTAGTTGATAGGTCTCATGAGGCCATTTGCATTTCTAACAACTTGACCTCTACCTCTATTGTGTCTTCTCATTTGGTGCTAGGTCCCATATATGATGACACGCCGATTCGCGATGACTACGTCCTTCCTTTGGACAAGACGACGGCCATGGTGGAATATGATGCACCCCCCGCATGGTTCCATCAAGATGAAGATGACCGCCATTTGGTCTTTCCCACCTCACCTACACCACTTGAGTGGAATGATAAAGGTAACGTAGGTGACGGTGATGCTCTAGTCCCACTAGTGGACATTCTTGAGATTGATTGCTTGCATGATGTTGATCCCCCTATTGACATGCTTCATGCTAGTATGATTTCCCCATGCGATGATTTACCCATTTATGATGAGTTTGATGATTGCCATGTGGAGTCTATTAGTTGTGATGCCATGTTACATAGGATTTCTTGTGACAATTCTCTAGGTCACATCATGTTTGATAATCCGCTTGACTTGTCATATGCTATGCATGAGATCACCCATATGTCACATTTACAATCTCATCATAGTGACTATGCATATGCCATTAAAATTAACCCAATTTGCACTTATGGCATAGATGACAAGCCCATGGTTATTGGCATTTGTTTTTCTTGTGATGATATTGATATGCTCCCTTTGCATCATTTATCTCATATGCCATGCCATGACTACCTAGCTTTGGATATGATTGTTTTTGATGTTGTCCATTTTCTCCATATGATGTTTCCAATATTGCTCATGAGGAGACACCCATAGTTTCCTCATACATTTTAGGAGATTTTGATTCATCCCATTCATTGCATGATCCCAATACTTATGTGCACAATATGCTTCCCATGAATGAAAATGATATTGATGTGCCATATATTTGTATGCTCAATTTGCATCCCCATCGTGTTATACACAATAACTATTTTTTCATGATGGATGACATGTTCTTATACCATGCATCAAATTTCTTCGAGCATTGCTTATCTTGTGGTAACTCACACGTGCACATACACATCATGATGAATGATGTGTACATTTACCACACACACAATTTCTTTGGTTTGTGTCTCTTTTGTGTAGGTATCCATGAATACTTGTCAACCTCACAATCCCATGAGTTGACAAAACGAGCTCTAGAGAGCAACGATGATTTGGGATCACATGGATTGCCCTTCCCACCGCTCTCTTCACGCGAAGTCTTCGCGCATTTCTTCTACATGGCCCTCACTTGGCTATGGGTTATTGTCCATTACATATTCTATGCCCATCTTGCCATGTTCACTTTGCATGATATGCTCATTCCTATACCTTTGACATGCATTTGTGACCCATGCTTTGATGATTGATTCTCGTACTTGTCTGTGTATTTGCAAGCTTGGTGGAGATATCACTTATTATTGCCATGTTTGCTTTGTGCCCCATGCCTATGATGATACCATGATCTTGCTTTGTGTTCGTGCTTGCGATATGTCATGTGCATTGTATATGCCTATTATTTGCTCACCTGACATGGTTGCCATGATTTCCGCTAGTGTGTTGCATCTTCGCACTACTAGTTTGCACGACTTGATTACCATGATTGCTTGCCTTGTTGCATCACCGATGATTCCTACTTATTCATTTCATGCGGTTGATTACAACCATCTACATGCTTTACACATGATTGTTATTGCTTCTTGCCATATATCTCCATATGTTGCCTCTCTCATGATAGATGATTTGACATGTATTGAGTGCAACAATGTTTCTAGTCTTGCTAATGAGATTGCCCCCATAGCATTCTCACACATATCTGGAGATTTTGACATATTTGTTGTGAAGCATGCTTGTCTTACCTCGTTGCACCATATACCTAGTGCCATGAATATTGCCATTGTTGCATCATATTATTCATGCACTTGTGCTTCTAATGGTTATGTGCAAGAGAAGAGAACCATCATGATGGATGATGTGTTTATCTACCATGCGCATACATTCTTTCTTTTGTTGTGTGCATGTGTAGGATACTTGGACTGTGTCGACTTCCACGTCACGTGAGTTGACAATCCGAGCTCTTGAGAGCGAACCACCTTCTACCACGACGATTCTACATCGCACTTGCTTGTGCTTTGACATTGTGAAGGACGCACAAGGACACACCTTCAAGGTGACATCTTTCTTGAGCATGGATATTGTGGATCATACTACTTGTGTTGCTTCCACCATGAGACTTATTGATCATCTTGGACCATTTGATTACGCACATGTTAGAGATCTTGCTTCGACTTGTCATTCTCACCGTTCCATGCATCATGATATATATGCCTTGTGTGTTGCATCCAATTCTTGGATTACTTGCTCTGATCATATGTTTGGTTGCAACAATGTCACTTCTTCACATATGCCATGTCCCATTGCTTGTCACATGCTTGACTTGATTGCCTCACAAATGATGAACACTTGCTCTTTCTATTGTGTTGAGTGCCATACTATCTTCACTACGCCCTATGCACGTATTGCTTGGATTGTCTTGCACTTGACCCATATGCTTAGACACTTCATTTTATTTGGTGTTGTGAATGATTCTTATGCCTACCATAGACCTTTCATTGAGCAATTTGTGAATGCTTGCTATGACTTTGAGGTAGATGCTTCTTCTCTTGTCACACACATTTGCATCACTACCTCACATTTACATGCTTGTCCCCATGATATCTTTGCTTGTGCTCGATTGATATGCTTACATGCCATGTCACAATCCTTTGTCACACCATATGCTTTGCATGATGACGACACTTGTTTGGTGACTCACCTCTTGAATGCTTGGTTTTGCACTAACGCTAACCACATTTGTTTTTCCAAGTGTTTGTTGTCCTTACTCCTTTTGAAGGAATCACAAGACGGTGCGACATTGGAGAGTGCCCATTTCGAGCTTCAAGATGACAAGTACTTGGTGAACGTCCAATTCTACACGGTGAAGCCATCTCTTTCCCATGGTGATTTGGTTTTCGATCCGAGGTCGGATCTTTCCCAAGGGAGGGGAGATGATGCGGAGCATCCTATGGACATCACCATGTCAAGAGTCCATTCGGCGAGTGACACGTGCGACATCTACTTCACATACACAAAGGTGAATCATCTCCTTTACACGTGCTCACTTGACACCTTCGAGGATGGTATACTACTTGACACTCCACTCGTGTGCATGCATAGGTATTGTCGGAACACTACAGACGAGGAGGAGGAGTGCAGGCGCCAAGGAACAACTACACCATCCGCGAGGGAAGCCTGGAAGCGACGACGGAAGAAGACGGAGACAGCTCCCAGGACCCAGACATCCGGCCCTGGCCCGGACATCCGGCCCCTGGAGATGTCCACTACAGCACAGCCCAACAGCCGAAGTGCTACAGGCCCTGGACATCCGGCGCCAGCCCCGGACATCCGGCGCCTCGCCAAAGCCCGGACATCCGGCGCCTCCCCCGGAAATCCGGCATCGACGACAGAACGCACCAGAAGTTTGGCCACTTCACCCCGGACATCCAGCCCGAGCCCCGAACATCCGGCGCCTCCTGAAGCCCCGGACATCCGGCCCCCAGCCTGGACATCCGGCACCTGCGCGTGCACAGCCGGTCCAGAGGCCCATGTATCCCCTCCTCACTTACCCCTTCATGGCCTTAGACTATATATACTCCTCAACCTCCTCCTAGTTAGGGTTAGCAAAGGATTAGCTCATTTGAGATAGAGCTTTGCTCATCCATATCGGATCTACTCCACGAGAGAGACCGCAACCTCTACGGAGAAGATCCACCTTGGATTCAAGACCCCTCACGGGAAGATCCCCTCGTGGATTCAAGACCTCCTCATGGAGATGAACCTTACCTTGTATCTTTCCCTTTGTTGTTCATGTACCTTGTGGATCTTGTGTGTTTGATTGTCTAGTGGATGTGTGACTGGACTTGTTCTTGAGTGTTTCCCCTTGTGATTTCTTTCCGTTCTTCCCCGTGTTCTTCACGGGATCTGCTCCTTTCGTGAAAGATCGGCCGTATAGGGTTCCACCCTACATCATCCTCCCAGGCAGCCCCGGGTGCCCGGATATTTACACCGGGTGCTCGGACATGTCTGAATATGCCTGCGTGCATTTTGGGTTAAAAGACCCTTTGATAACCCACAAGTATAGGGGATCGCAACAGTTTTCGAGGGTAGAGTATTCAACCCAAATATTGATTCGACACAAGGGGAGCCAAAGAATATTCTCAAGTATTAGCAGTTGAGTTGTCAATTCAACCACACCTGGAAAACTTAATATCTGCAGCAAAGTATTTAGTAGCAAAGTAGTATGGAAGTAACGGTAACGGTGGCAAAGGTGACAGTAGCAGTTTTGTAGTAATTGTAACAGTGGCAACGGAAAAGTAACTAAGCAAAGATCAATATGTGAAAAGCTCGTAGGCAATGGATCAGTGATGGATAATTATGTCGGATGCGATTCCTCATGCAACAGTTATAACATAGGGTGACACAAAACTAGCTCCAGTTCATCAATGTAATGTAGGCATGTATTCCGAATATAGTCACACGTGCTTATGGAAAAGAACTTGCATGACATCTTTTGTCCTACCCTCCCGTGGCAGCGGGGTCCTATTGGAAACTAAGGGATATTAAGTCCTCCTTTTAATAGAATACCGGACCAAAGCATTAACACTTAGTGAATACATGAACTCCTCAAACTACGGTCATCGCCGGGAGTGGTCCCATTTATTGTCACTTCGGGGTTGCCGGATCATAACACATAGTAGGTGACTATTGACTTGCAAGATAGGATCAAGAACTCACATATATTCGTGAAAACATAATAGGTTCAGATCTGAATTCATGGCACTCGGGCCCTAGTGACAAGCATTAAGCATTGCAAGTTCATACCAATATCAATCTCATAACATAGTGGATACTAGGGATCAAACCCTAACAAAACTAACTCGATTACTGATGTCTATTACGCAACCTTCTTCTTGTTGACGTTGGTGGGCCTCCAAGTGCGGAGGTTTGTAGGACATTAGCAAATTTCCCTCAAGTGGATGACCTAAGGTTTATCAATTCATGGGAGGCGTAGGATGAAGATGGTCTCTCTCAAACAACCCTGCAACCAAATAACAAAGAGTCTCTTGTGTCCCCAACACACCCAATACATTGGTAAATTGTATAGGTGCACTAGTTCGGCGAAGAGGTGGTGATACAAGTGCAATATGGATGGTAGATATGGGTATTTGTAATCTGAAAATATAAAAACAGCAAGGTAACTAATGATAAAAGTGAGCATAAACAATATTGCAATGCTAGGAAACACGGCATAGGGTTCATACTTTCACTAGTGCAAGTTCTCTCAACAATAATAACATAATTGGATCATATAACTATCCCCCAACATGCAACAAAGAGTCACTCCAAAGTCACTAATAGCGGAGAACAAACGAAGAGATTATTCTAGGGTACGAAACCACCTCAAAGTTATTCTTTCTGGTCGATTTATTCAAGAGTCCGTAGTAAAATAACACGAAGTTATTCTTTCCGTTCGGTCTATCATAGAGTTCGTACTAGAATAACACCTTAAGACACAAATCAACCAAAACCCTAATGTCACCTAGATACTCCAATGTCACCTCAAGTATGTGTGGGTATGATTATATGATATGCATCACACAATCTCAAATTCATCTATTCAACCAACACATAGAACTTCAAAGAGTGCCCCAAAGTTTCTACCGGAGAGTCAAGACAAAAACGTGTGCCAACCCCTATGCATAGATTCCCAAGGTCACGGAACCCGCAAGTTGATCACCAAAACATACATCAAGTGAATCAATAGAATACCCCATTGTCACCACGGGTATCCCACGCAAGACATATATCAAGTGTTCTCAAATCCTTAAAGACTCAATCCGATAAGATAACTTCGAAGGGAAAACTCAATCCATTACAAGAGAGTAGAGGGGGAGAAACGTCATAAGATTCAACTATAATAGCAAAGCTCGCGATACATCAAGATCGTGCCAAATCAAGAACACGAGAGAGAGAGAGAGATCAAACACATAGCTACTAGTACATACCCTCAGCCCCGAGGGTGAACTACTCCCTCCTCGTCATGGAGAGCGCCGGGATGATGAAGATGGCCACCGGTGAGGGACCCCCCTCCGGCAGGGTGCCAGAACAGGGTCCGGATTGGTTTTTGGTTGCTACAGAGGCTTGCGGCGGTGGAACTCCCGATCTAGGTTATGTTTTGGAGGTTTCTATATTTATAGGAATTTTTGGCGTAGGTCTCACGTCAGGGGGGTCTCCGAGTCGTCCACAAGGCAAGGGGCGCGCTCAGGGGGGTAGGGCGCGCCCTCCACCCTCGTGGACGGCCCGAGACTCTTCTGGCCCAACTATTTTACTCCGGAGGCTTCTTTTGGTCCATAAAAAATCATCAAAAATTGGCACGTCAATTGGACTCCGTTTGTTATTCCTTTTCTGTAAAACTCAAAAACAAGGAAAAAACAGAAACTGACACCGGGCTCTAGGTTAATAGGTTAGTCCTAAAAATCATATAAAATAGCATATAAATGCATATAAAACATCCTAGATGGATAATATAATAGCATGGAACAATCAAAAATTAGAGATACGTTGGAGACGTATCAAGCATCACCAAGCTTAATTCTTGCTCGTTCTCGAGTAGGTAAATGATAAAAACAGAATTGTTGATGTGGAATGCTACCTAGCATAATTATCAATGTAATCTTCTTTATTGTGGCAAGAATATTTAGATCCATAAGATTCAATACAAAAGTTTAATATTGACATAAAAATAATAATACTTCAAGCATACTAACTAAGCAATTAGGTCTTCTCAAAATAACATGGCCAAAGAAAGCTCATCCCTACAAAATCATATAGTTAAGCCATGTTTCATTTTCGTCACACAAAATGCTCTCATCTTGCATAACCCCGTTGACAATCCAAGCAATTGTTTCATACTTTAGTATTCTCAAACTTTTTCAACTTTCACGCAATACATGAGCGTGAGCCATGGACATAACACTATGGGTGGAATAGAATATAATGATGGGGGTTGTGTGGAGAAGACAAAAAAGGACAAAGTATCACATTGACGCGGCTAATCAACGGGCTAGGGAGATTCCCATAAATTGATTTCAATGCAAGGAGTAGGGATTGCCATGCAACGGATGCACTAGAGCTATAAATGTATGAAAGCTTACCAAAAGAAACTAAATGGGTGTGCATCCCAACTTTCTTGCTCGCGAAGACCTAGGGCATTTGAGGAAGCCCATTGTTGGAATATACAAGCCAAGTTCTATAATGAAAAACTCCCACTAGTATATAAAAGTGACAAAATAAGAGACTCTCTATCATAAAGATCATGGTGCTACTTTGAAGCACAAGTGTGGAAAAAGGATAGTAGCATTGTCCCTTCTTTTTTTTGGGCCTTCCTTTTTTTATTTGGCCTTTTTTTGGCATTTCCTTTTTTTCATGGGACAATGCTCTATTAATGATGATCATCACACTTCTATTTATTTACAACTCAATGATTACAACTCGATACTAGAACAAAATATGACTCTATATGAGTGCCTCCGGCGGTGTACCGGGATGGGCAATGAAACAAGAGTGACATGTATGAAAAATTATGCATGGTGGCCTTGCCACAAATACGATGTCAACTACATGATCATGCAAGGCAATATGACAATGATGAAGCGTGTCATAATAAACGGAACGGTGGAAAGTTGCATGGCAATATATCTCGGAATGGCTATGGAAATGCCATGATAGGTAGGTATGGTGGCTGTTTTGAGGAAGATATAAGGAGATTTATGTGTGATAGAGCGTATCATATCACGGGGTTTGGATGCACCAGCGAGTTTGCACCAACTCTCGAGGTGAGAAAGGGCAATGCACGGTACCGAAAAGGCTAGCAATGATGGAAGGGTGAGAGTGCGTATAATCCATGGACTCAACATTGGTCATAAAGAACTCACATACTTATTGCAAAAATCTACAAGTCATCAAAACCAAGCACTACGCGCATGCTCCTAGGGGATAGATTGGTAGGAAAAGACCATCGCTCGTCCCCGGCCGCCACTCATAAGGAAGACAATCAAAGAAACACCTCATGCTTCAAATTTGTCACACAACGGTTACCATACGTGCATGCTACGGGACTTGCAAACCTCAACACAAGTATTTCTCAATTTCACAATTACTCAACTAGCATGACTCTAATATCACCATCTTCATATCTCAAAACAATTATCAAGTATCAAACTTCTCATAGTATTCAATGCACTCTATATGAAAGTTTTTATTATACCCATCTTGAATGCCTATCATATTAGGACTAAATTCATAACCAAAGCAAATTACCATGATGTTCTAAAGACTCTCAAAATAATATAAGTGAAGCATGAGAGTTCATATAATTCTTCAAAATAAAACTACCGTCGTGCTCTAAAAGATATAAGTGAAGCACTAGAGCAAACGACAAACTACTCCAAAAGATATAAGCGAAGATCAATGAGTAGTCGAATAATTATGTAACTATGTGAAGACTCTCTAACATTTAAGAATTTCAGATCTTGGGATATTATTCAAACAGCAAGCAAAACTAAATAAAATAAAATGACGCTCCAAGCAAAACACATATCATGTGGTGAATAAAAATATAGCTCCAAGTAAAGTTACCGATGAACGAAGACGAAAGAGGGGATGCCATCCGGGGCATCCCCAAGCTTAGGCTCTTGGTTGTCCTTGAATATTACCTTGGAGTGCCTTGGGAATCCCCAAGCTTAGGCTCTTGCCACTCCTTATTCCATAGTCCATCGAATCTTAGCCCAAAACTTGAAAACTTCACAACACAAAACTTAATAGAAAACTCGTAAGCTCCGTTAGTATAAGAAAATAAATCACCACTTAGGTACTGTTGTGAACTCATTCTAAATTCATATTGGTGTAATATCTACTGTATTCCAACTTCTCTATTGTTCATACCCTCCGATACTACTTACAGATTCATCAAAATAAGCAAACAACACATAGAAAACAGAATCTGTCAAAAACAGAACAGTCTGTAGTAATCTGTATCATTCGAATACTTCCGTAACTCAAAAAATGCTGAAATAAATTGGCGGACGTGAGGAATGTGTCTATTAATCATCTGCAAAAAGAATCAACCTAAAAGAACTCTTCAGTAAAAAAAGGCAGCTAATATCGTGAGCGCAAAAGTTTCTGTTTTTTACAGCAAGATCGCAAAGACTTCACCCAAGTCTTCCCAAAGGTTCTACTTGGCACAAACACTAATTAAAACAATAAAACCACATCTAACCAGAGGCTAGATGAATTATTTATTACTAAACAGGAGCAAAAATCAAAGAACAAAAATAAAAATTGGGTTGCCTCCCAACAAGCGCTAACGTTTAACGCCCCTAGCTAGGCATGATGATTTCAATGATGCTCACATAATAGATAAGAATTGAAACATAAAGAGAGCATCAAGAAGAATAGGACTAGCACACTTAATTCTAACCCACTTCCTATGCATAGGGATTTTGTGAGCAAACAACTTATGGGAACAATAATCAACTAGCATAGGAAGGCAAAACAAGCATAACTTTAAAACTTTAAGCACATAGAGAGGAAACTTGATATTATTGCAATTCCTACAAGCATATATTCCTCCCTCATAATAATTTTCAGTAGCATCATGAATGAATTCAATAATATAGCTATCACATAAAGCACTATTTTCATGGTGCACAAGCATAGAATTTTTATTACTCTCCACATAAGCAAACTTCTTCTCATGAATAGTAGTGGGATCAAACTCAACGAAATAACTGTCATGTGAGGCATAGTCCAATTGAAAATTAAAATCAAGATGACAAGTTTCATGGTTATCATTATCCTTTATAGCATACATGTCATCACAATAATAATCATAAATAGCAACTTTTTTATCATAATCAATTGGAACCTCTTCCGAAATAGTGGATTCATCACTAAATAAAGTCATGACCTCTCCAAATCCACTTTCATCAATATAATCATCATAAATAGGAGGCATGCTTTCATCATAATAAATTTGTTCATCAAAACTTGGGGGCCAAAAAATATCATCTTCATCAAACATAGCATCCCCAAGCTTGTGGCTTTTCATATCATTAGCATCATGGGTATTCAAAGAATTCATACTAACAACATTGCAGTCATGCTCATCATTCACATATTTTATGCCAAGCATTCTATGTAATTCTTCTTCTAGCACTTGATCACAATTTTCCTTCCCATCATTTTCACGAAAGATATTAAAAAGATGAAGCATATGAGGCACCCTCAATTCCATTTTTTTGTAGTATTCTTTTATAGACTAAACTAGTGATAAAACAAGAAACAAAAAGATTTGATTGCAAGATCTAAAGATATACCTTCAAGCACTCACCTCCCCGGCAACGGTGCCAGAAAAGAGCTTAATGTCTACTATGCAACTTTCTTCTTGTAGACGTTGTTGGGCCTCCAAGTGCAGAGGTTTGTAGGATAGTAGCAAATTTCCCTCAAGTGGATGACCTAAGGTTTATCAATCCGTGGGAGACGTAGGATGAAGATGGTCTCTCTCAAACAACCCTGCAACCAAATAACAAAGAGTCTCTTGTGTCCCCAACACACCCAATACAATGGTAAATTGTATAGGTGCACTAGTTCGGCGAAGAGATGGTGATACAAGTGCAATATGGATGGTAGATATGGGTATTTGTAATCTGAAATATAAAAACAGCAAGGTAACTAATGATAAAAGTGAGCATAAACGGTATTGCAATGCTAGGAAACAAGGCATAGGGTTCATACTTTCACTAGTGCAAGTTCTCTCAACAATAATAACATAATTGGATCATATAACTATCCCTCAACATGCAACAAAGAGTCACTCCAAAGTCACTAATAGCGGAGAACAAACGAAGAGATTATTGTAGGGTACGAAACCACCTCAAAGTTATTCTTTCTGATCGATCTATTCAAGAGTCCGTAGTAAAATAACACGAAGCTATTCTTTCCGTTGGATCTATCATAGAGTTCGTACTAGAATAACATCTTAAGACAGAAATCAACCAAAACCCTAATGTCACCTAGATACTCCAATGTCACCTCAAGTATCCGTGGGTATGATTATACGATATGCATCACACAATCTTAGATTCATCTATTCAACCAACACATAGAACTTCAAAGAGTGCCCCAAAGTTTCTACCGGAGAGTCAAGACGAAAACGTGTGCCAACCCCTATGAATAGATTCCCAAGGTCACGGAACCCGCAAGTTGATCACCAAAACATACATCAAGTGAATCAATAGAATACCCCATTGTCACCACGGGTATCCCACGCAAGACATACATCAAGTGTTCTCAAATCCTTAAAGACTCAATCCGATAAGATAACTTCAAAGGGAAAAATCAATCCATTACAAGAGAGTAGAGGAGGAGAAACATCATAAGATCCAACTATAATAGCAAAGCTCGTGATACATCAAGATCGTGCCAAATCAAGAACACGAGAGAGAGAGAGAGATCAAACACATAGCTACTGGTACATACCCTCAGCCCCGAGGGTGAACTACTCCCTCCTCATCATGGAGAGCGTCGGGATGATGAAGATGGCCACCGGTGAGGGATCCCCCCTCCGGCAGGGTGCCGGAACAGGGTCCTGATTGGTTTTTGGTGGCTACAGAGGCTTGCGGCGGCGGAACTCCCGATCTAGGTTATGTTCTGGAGGTTTCTGTATTTATAGGAATCTCACGTCAGGGGGGTCTCCGAGTCATCCACGAGGCAGGGGGCGTGCCTAGGGTGTAGGGCGCGCCCTCCACCCTCGTGGACGGCCCGGGACTCTTCTGGCCCAACTATTTTACTCCGGGGGCTTCTTTTGGTCCATAAAAAATCATCAAAAATTGGCACGTCAATTGGACTCCGTTTGGTATTCCTTTTCTATAAAACTCAAAAACAAGGAAAAAAACAGAAACTGGCACTGGGCTCTAGGTTAATAGGTTAGTCCCAAAAATCATATAAAATAGCATATAAATGCATATAAAACATCCTAGATGGATAATATAATAGCATGGAACAATCAAAAATTATAGATACGTTGGAGACATATCAATTACATGATAAATCTCATCCAACCCATCACCGTCCATCAACCCTATGATGGAATTACTCACGCACGGCGGTGAGCATCATGAAATTGGAGATGGAGGATGGTTGATGATGACGACGGCGACGGATTCCCCTCTCTGGAGCCCCGAACGGACTCCAGATCAGCCCTCCCGAGAGAGATTAGGGCTTGGCGGCGGCTCCATATCGTAAAACGCGATGAATCCTTCTCTCTGATTTTTTTCTCCTCGAACGTGAATATATAGAGTTGGAGTTGAGGTCGGTGGAGCCTCAAGGGGCCCACAAGGCAGGGGCGCGCCCTCCACCCTCGTGGACAGGTTGTGGGCCCCCTGGTGTTGATTCTTTCACTAGTATTTTTTATTTATTCCAAAAATATTTTCCGTGAAGTTTCAGGTCATTCCGAGAACTTTTATTTCTGCACAAAAATAACACCATGGCAATTCTGCTGAAAACAGCGTCAGTCCGGGTTAGTTCCATTCAAATCATGCAAGCTAGAGTCCAAAACAAGGGCAAAAGTGTTTGGAAAAGTAGATACGATGGAGACGTATGAGCTCCCCCAAGCTTAAACCTTTGCTTGTCCTCAAGCAATTCAGTTGACAAACTGAAAGTGATAAAGAAAAACTTTTACAAACTCTGTTTGATCATGTTGTTGCAAATATGTAAAGCCAACATTCAATTTCAGCAAATATTATGAACTAACCATATTCACAATAACATTTAGGTCTCATGTTTACTCATATCAATGGCATAATCAACTAGCAAGCAATAATATTAAATCTCAGATGACAACACTTTCTCAAAACAATCATAATATGATATAACAAGATGGTATCTCGCTAGCCCTTTCTGAGACCGCAAAACATAAATGCAGAGCACCACTTAAGATCAAGGACTAACTAGATGATAATCCCCAAGTGCAGGGAATCATCGTAGTAATTCCCAATGGTGGAATATAAGTATGGAGTGTCGAACCCACAAGGAGCTAAAGGTAAGATCAATATTCTCTTAAGTCCTATGTGCCACTGATACGACTCTACGTACACCGAACATTTGCTTCCAACTAGAAACGAGAAATAAAACTACGTTGTCGGTATGAAGAGGATAACTTTGCATGATATCGGAGAGCTAAAACATAAAAGTAGGTGCTGTTATCATAAAGTTAGAATATATTACTAAATATTATAACTAGCGAGTGTGGAATAATGATGGGTCGGTGTGCGGAATTATCCTAGGCAATTGTTAACAAGACCGGTAGTCGTCATTGCAATTTCATATGAGGGAGAGGCATAAGCTAACATACTTTCTCTTCTTGGATCACATGCACTTATGATTGGAACTCTAGCAAGCATCCGCAACTACTAAAGATCATTAAGGTAAAACCCAACCATAGCATTAAAGCATCAAGTCCCCTTTATCCCATACGCAACAACCCCCTTACTCAGGTTTATGCTTCTGTCACTCAAGCAACCCACTATAATCAAATCATGAACGTATTGCAACACCCTACAACGGGAATCCCTCATGCTTGCGCGACACGGAGGGCACAATAGGACAACACCAAAATAAAACATACAACTCATACCAATCTAGATCATCAATCAACCCAAAGACAAAGGATATCTACTCAAAACATCATAGGATGGCAACACATCATTGGATCATAATATGTGGCATAAAGCACCATGTTCAAGTAGGGATTACAACGGGGTGCGGGAGAGTGGACCGCGTAAAAGAGATGAGGATGGTGATGATGATGGTGATGTTGATGAAGACGATCACCGCGGCGATGATTCCCCTCCCAATGGCACTCTGGCGCCACCGAGAGAGAGGAGGAGCGGTTCTCCCGCTTGTGCTTCCTCCTCCATGACCTCCCCCCTAGATGGGGAGAGGTTCTCCCTCTGGTCCTTGGCCTTCATGGCGATGATGGCCCCTCCAGGATCCTCCTCCATGGCCTCCGGTGATGATGGCCCCCTCCGGCAGGGTGCCAGAGAGGGCCTAGATTGATTTCTCGTGGCTACAGAGGCTTGCGGCGGAGGAACTTCCGATCTAGGTTATTTTGTGAAGGTTTCTGTATTTATAGGAGAGGATGGCGTCGAGAACAAGTCAGGGGCCCCACAGGGAGTCCACGAGGCAGGGGCGTGCCCTCCACCCTCGTGGGGCCCACGGGACTCCCCTCCGGTAACTCTTCGTTCCAGTATTTTTTATATTTTCCAGAAAAATTCTCCGTTGATTTTCATCGCATCCCGAGAACTTTTATTTCTGCACAAAAAGAACACCATGGTAGTTCTGCTGAAAACAGCGTCAGTCCGGGTTAGTTCTAATCAAATCATACCAAAATCATATAAAACTATTGTAAACATGGCATGAATACTTCATAAATTATAGATACGTTGGAGACGTATCAGCATCCCCAAGCTTAATTCCTGCTTGTCCTCGAGTAGGTAAATGATAAAAGAAATAATTTATGAAGTGTGAATGCTAGCAAGTGCATAAGTTTGATCAATGATAGTTCCAATCACTTTTTCTAGCATCATTATATATCATAACAGTAGCTCAACTCGTGAAACTTCTCATGATCAAGTAACAAGCTATTCACATGTTAAAGTATAGATCATAAACTTTCTTGAAAACTAACAAACCGTGCTCTTAGTCATCAAACAATTGCAATTCATCTTATTTTCGGGAAGGGTCTATGTAAGAGCTTTGATTCAGCAAACTCCACATACTCAACTATCATTTAATCTTTCACAATTGCTAACACTCATGTGATATATGGGTTCAAAGTTTTAATCAGACACAGAGAAAGATAGGGGCTTATAGGTTTGCCTCCCAACCTTTTACCTCAAGGGTAATGTCAACAATAATAATTTATGAAAACCTACGTCCAAGTGGATATATATATCCGGATCGCTCCAACACAAAGTGCTTGCCAAAGGAAAAAGTGTAGAAAGGAAAGGTGATGATCACCATGACTCTTGTATAAGGGTAGAAGATAAAAGTAAAAGATAGGCCCTTCGCAGAGGGAAGCAGAGGTTGTCATGCGCTTTTATGGTTGGATGCACAAAATCTTAATGCAAAAGAACGTCACTTTATATTGCCGCTTGTGATAAATACCTTTATTATGCAGTCCGTCGCTTTTATTTCTTCCCTATCACAAGTTCGTATAAAGCTTATTTTCTTCGCATTAATAGATCATACATATTTAGAGAGCAATTTTTATTGCATGCACCGATGACAACTTACTTGAAGGATCTTACTCAATCCATAGGTAGGTATGGTGGACTCTCATGGCAAAACTGGTTTAAGGGATGTTTGGAAGCACAAGTAGTATTTCTACTTGGTGCAAAGAATTTGGCTAGCATGAGAGGAAAAGGCAAGCTCAACATGTTGGATGATCCAAGACAATATAACGTTTCGGATATAGGAAAACATAACCCATTAATTTGTCTTCCTTGTCCAACATCAACCTTTTAGCATGTCATATTTGAATGAGTGCTCACAATTACAAAAGATGTCCAAGATAGTATATTTATATGTGAAATCTCTCTTCCTTCAATATTCTTTCATGAATTGTTCAAGTGACCAATTCTGCGTTTGCTAACTTTCAATAAGTTTACTACCTATACTTATTATGTGTGAAGTCATTACTCTCCATGGTATAAGCATATGAAACATATATAAATTCAGATTTATGATATTCAATTCATTCAACCGTTTACTCATAGGATATATGTGAAGCACGTGAGTAAATGACAAACTACTCCAAAAGATATAAGTGAAGAACACTGAGTAGTCAAATAATTAACTAGCCATGGGAGGATTCTTTTTCATTCAAGATTTCAGATCCAATGATTTTATTCAAACAACAAGTAAAATTGAAAATACGCTCCAAGCAAAACACATATCATGTGACGAACAAAAATATAGCTCCGAGTAAGGTATACCGATAGTTTTGAAGACGAAAGAGGGGATGCCTTCCGGGGCATCCCAGAGCTTTGGCGCTTGAGTCTTCTTTGAGTATTACCTTGGGGTGCCTTGGGCATCCCCAAGCTTAGGGTCTTTCCACTCCTTATTCTCCTCATATCGATATCTCACTCAAAGCTTGGAAACTTCAATCACACAAAACTTAACGGAACTTCGTGAGATAGGTTAGTATGATAAAGAGTAAACCATTCACTTTGGTACTGTCAAAGACAAGGTTCATAATTGTTCTCACACAATGACTACTGTACCATACCGTTTCTAGAATTTATATTGAGAAATATAAGCCATAGAAACTAGAAAACAAGCAAACTATGCAATGAAAACAGAATCTGTCAGAAACAGAACAGTCTGTAATGATCTGAACAGCAACCATACTTCTGCTACTCTAAAAATTATGAAATAAATTGGTGGACGTGAGTAATTTGTCTATTAATCTTTTGAAAAAATAATCAACTCAAAAGCACTCTTCGGTAAAAAATGGTAGCTAATCCTGTGAGCGCAAAGTTTCTCTTTTTTACAGCAAGATCACATTAACTCTCACCCAAGTCTTCCCAGAGGTCTTACTTGGCACTTTATTGAAAAAAAGCTATAAAACATGATTACTACAGTAGCTTAATCATGTAAACACACAAAAACAATAATAGTAAATATTGGGTTGTCTCCCAACAAGCGCTTTTCTTTAATGCCTTTTAGCTAGGCATGATGATTTCAACGATGCTCACATAAAAGAAAAGAATTGAAACATAAAGAGAGCATCATGAAGACTAACCCACTTCCAATGCCTAGGGATTTTGTGAACACATAATTTATAGGAACAAGAATCAACTAGAATAGGACGGCAAAACAAGTATAACTTCAAAACTTTAAGCACATAGAGAGGAAACTTGATATTATTGCAACTCCTACAAGCATATATTCCTCCCTCATAATAATTTTCAGTAGAATCATGAATGAATTCAACAATATAACCATCACATAAAGCATTCTTTTCATGATCTACAAGCATATAAATGTTTCTACTCTCCACATAAGCAAAATTCTTCTCATTCGGAATAGTGGGATCACTAATTCCTAAAGTTGACACTCTTCCAAACCCGCTTTAGATGATAGTATTATTCATACTCAAAAAGATATAAGTGAAGTTCATGGAGCATTATACAATTAATATAGACTAACCAATATCCAAGCTCAAAATATATAAGTGAAGCACACGAAGCATTCTATAAAACCATACTCAAAAGATTTAAGTGAAGCACAAAGAGCATTCTATAAGGTCATACTCAAAAGATATAAGTGAAGCACATGAATCATTCTATAAATTGATGAAGGGACATCTCATACTATCATGGTTCTTAAAGAAAAATAAAAACACAAAGGACACAAATCATGTGAACAAAACAAAAACCGAGGTATACCGATAATTGTTGAAGAAGAAAGATGGGATGCCAACCGGGGCATCCCCAAGCTTAGATGCTTTAGTATCATTGGAATATTTAATTGGGGTGCCTTGGGCATCCCCAAGCTTGAACTCTTGCCTCTATTTATTCTTCTTACATCGGTAACTCCTCGTTCTTTGAACACTTCATCCACAAAAACTTTGTGAGATCCGTTAGTATACTAAAGCAAATCACTACCTTTAGGTACTGTTGCAAACTCATTCCAATTTCCTATTAGCACTTTATCTACTGTATTCCAACTTCACCATGGTTCATACCCCCCGATACTACCCATAGATTCATCAAAATAAGCGATCAACACATAGAAAACAGAATCTGTCAAAAACAGGACAATATGTAGTAATCTGGAAGTTTACTAAACTTCTGTAACTCCAAAAAATTCTAAACAAATATGACAATTTAAAAAATTTGTACAGAAGTAATGTGCAAAAAGTTTCAGACCCATTTGACTTTCCGGTGAAAATGTAAATTCACGCACTACAGCCAAAGTTTCTGTTTCTGTACTGCACATAGTAAACAAGCAATCTAATCATCCTAAAACCAAAGCTTGGCACATTATTTTTATAATACAAAGGAAATATACAAGGGGATAATTATTTTCAGAGAAGCTTCCTTGAATTTTTTTACATTGTTTCCATGAGCATGAACACAAGTGTCCAAAGTCCACCCTCACTTCTCCAATGCATAACCTTCCAATCACTTCTCTTATTGAAAAACTTTTTAGGCATGAGAGGCAGATAATTTTTTTTTGTATTTTCATTCTTTTTTTGTATGTTTCGCCCACAACTAAACAAAAAAAAGTAAAACCAAAATATACTTAGTGAAGAAAGCAAACAAGGACACACGAGAATATCAACCCCACGCTATTGCTCCCCGGCAACGGCGCCAGAAAAGAGCTTGATAATCCCCAAGTGCAGGGAATCATCGTAGTAATTCCCAATGGTGGAAGTGATAAGTATGGAGTGTCGAACCCACAAGGAGCTAAAGGTAAGATCAATATTCTCTCAAGTCCTATCTGCCACTGATACGACTCTACGTACACCGAACATTTGCTTCCAACTAGAAACGAGAAATAAAACTACGTTGTGGGTATGAAGAGGATAACTTTGCATGATATCGGAGAGCTAAAACATAAAAGTAGGTGCTGTTATCATAAAGTTAGAATATATTACTAAATATTATAACTAGCGAGTGTGGAATAATGATGGGTCGGTGTGCGGGATTATCCTAGGCAATTGTTAACAAGACCGGTAGTCGTCATTGCAATTTCATATGAGGGAGAGGCATAAGCTAACATACTTTCTGTTCTTGGATCATGTGCACTTATGATTGGAACTCTAGCAAGCATCCACAACTACTAAAGATCATTAAGGTAAAACCCAACCATAGCATTAAAGCATCAAGTCCCCTTTATCCCATACGCAACAACCCCCTTACTCAGGTTTATGTTTCTGTCACTCAAGCAACCCACTATAAGCGAATCATGAATGTATTGCAACACCCTACAACGGGAATCCCTCATCAAGAGGGGAGGGGGAGGAGGAGGAGGGGGGAGGGATTCCCGTTGTAGGGTGTTGCAATACTTGGAGCAATATGCAGAACAACCCGCTACTTGAGCAGATTGACTGGTTCTTCACTTCCTTGCATTGGACCAACGCATACCCTAAGACGCCCGTTAAACCCCTCGGCAAGCCTGTTTCTGATCACATCCCTTCCGTTGTCTCTATCGAGACCAAAATCCCTCGTTCCAAGCTATTTCGATTTGAATCCTACTGGACCCTACATCCAGGTTTTATGAACACTGTTCGTGAGGTTTGGGAACGGCCACTTAGGGACACTAATGCTGCCACGGTCCTTTGTCGAAAATTCAAAACTCTTCGACACACTCTCAAAATCTGGAGTAAGAATATTTCTCGTCTTACAGTGGCCATCACGAACTGTAACGTTGTCCTTGCGGACTTAGACGAGCTGGAGAATAAACGAAACCTTTCAATACCAGAAATGAATTTCAGACGAATCCTAAAGTCACACTTGCTGAGACTGCTCAAATATCAAAAACTCTATTGGAAGAAGCGCTGTACTATTCGTTGGATCAAATTCGGAGATGAAAACTCAAAATTTTTCCAAGCAGTGGCCACGGAACGCTATCGACAAAACAATATCTCTTCCTTCACACTTGAGGATGGCACACTGGTTGACAATCATCCTGCAAAAGAAGCCCTCTTGTTTCAAACCTACAAAAACCGACTGGGGACGGTCTCCCCTTCAGATATGAAATTTGATCTTCCAACCATCATCCCCCGTGCCAACAATCTCGATCAGCTCACCACTCCTTTTACCCATGAGGAAATCGACAATGTGGTCAAAGGTATGCCTCCTAACCGCGCACCCGGCCCAGATGGTTTTAGTGGGGCGTTTTTGAAAGCATGTTGGCCCATCATTCGACACGACTTCTATGCCCTATATGAGCAGTTCTATGAAGGTGCGTTAGATGTGACAAGTATCAATGATGGTCTGATCACACTCATACCTAAGATCAACTCTCGAGAGACGGTCAATGACTTCAGACCCATTACTCTACTTAATTGCTGCCTCAAGTTAATTACCAAGCTGCTAGCAGACAGACTTCAACGTGTCATCCTCACCCTTATCCACCGCAACCAATATGGCTTTATTAAAGGGCGCACTCTACAGGATTGTCTGGCTTGGGCATATCAATATCTCCATCAATGTCAAAGCTCGGGTCGGCCAATCATTCTTCTGAAGCTTGACTTCTCCAATGCATTCGATACTATTGCACACGAGCCGATGATTCAGATTATGCAGCAAATGGGCTTTAACGACAAGTGGATTTCCTGGATCAAGTGCCTCTTCTATTCGGGTCGATCGTCCGTCCTTCTTAATGGGGTCCCAGGCCGACAGTTCCTTTGCCGATGCGGTGTGCGGCAAGGTGATCCTCTGCCCCCCCTCATCTTTGTCCTCGCAGCTGAGCTACTTCAAGGTGCGGTCAATGATGCTTTCCGTCGTGGTGATATTAGCTTGCCTTTCCCCTGCAATGGGCAAAATGACTACCCAGTGATCCAATACGCGGACGACACCCTCCATGTTTTGCCAGCCTGCCCACAACAAGCTACCCGTGTCAGGAACATCCTTTCCGACCATGCATCCTCAATTGGCCTCAAGATTAACTTTCATAAATCCACGCTCATACCAATCAACCTGGACGCAAGTACAACGACTAGCCTAGCCGCTATTTTCGGCTGCAGTGTAGGTACAATGCCTTTCACCTACCTTGGCCTACCGCTCGGCACTACAAAACCAACCATCCAGGAATTCATGCCTCTAGTTTGCAAAATGGAGCGTCGCCTCACTGGCACGATTGCCATGATGTCCTATGGCGGTCGTCTCTCCTGGCTCAATGCATCTGTCACATCCCTTCTGGTGTTTGCCATGTCCACGCTCAAGTTCCCTCTGAAACTGATTGAAATTCTAGACAAGATTAGAAGAAGATGTCTCTGGACAAAGAAAACCGATCAAGGTGACAAATGTAATTCGCTAGCTGCCTGGGAGCTGGTGTGCAAGCCCAAGAGTAAAGGTGGGTTAGGAGTGATCAACATTAAAATCCACAATGATGCCCTCTTGTTGAAATTTCTTCACAAGTTCTATAACAAACTGGACGTACCATGGGTTACCATGCTTTGGGATAATCAGTATGTCCACCAGGTGCCTCATGCGGTTGATCTTGGCGGATCTTTTTGGTGGAAAGACATTCTCAAGTTAATGCCCATTTACCGGGGAATCACCCGTGTCCAAGTAGTTGACGGCTCGACTACGCTGCTCTGGAAGGACCTGTGGTCAAATGATGTGCTCCAATCATCACACCCGCGTGCTTTTTCTTTTGCTCTGCATGAAGACATGACGGTCGCTGACTTCTGGGCCAGCACAGAGCTGCATGAAACCTTTCACCTGCCACTGTCCGCCCGTGCTCTCAGTGAGGTGCAAGATGTCCAACATGCAGCATCCAACATGCACCCATCGACAACAATTTCTGATGTCTGGCACTACGCTTGGGGTGCCGCTGAGTACAGACCAAAAGACTACTATAACAGCTTCTTTCGTGATGCAACAGCTCATCCCGTTTTTCGGCTCCTTTGGAAATCAAACTGTATGATGAAAATCAAAGTGTTTGGATGGCTACTCCTATAGGACAGATTGAACACTCGTGACATGCTGAGGAGAAGACACTATGACATTGGGGATGATTTCACATGTCTCCTTTGTGGGCAAAATACGGAGGAGACTCTCGAGCATATGATCTTCACTTGCCAATTCAGCGAAAGATGTTGGTCCAAGCTACGTATTGACTGGCCTGATTTTCAGAATAGGTTCACTGCGTTGCAAAACGCACAACCCAATTGGCACAATCCTTTCTTCTTTGAAGTATTCTTCACTGCTGCCTGGAGTTTGTGGAAAGAAAGAAACAATAAACACTTCAGAGGTGTCGCCCCAAGCATTGCATCTTGGTTCCATCGATTCAAAGAGGACCTGGGGCTTCTGCAACATAGAGTTAAGGTTGCACGTAGAGCTGCCTTGCTTTCTTACTGTGACACACTGAGTTGAGTCCTACTTTGGCTTTTCTTTCTTTAACATATATAGGGACAAAGTGTATAATAGTGATCATGGCGTAGCTGCCCACCCACGGTGGTCACACCAGGAGTGTGGTTGGATGTATGTGAGTTGTATGTCTATGTAAACACCCCATTTATATAGATATATGAAATATACAGTGGGAGTTCTCTCCCACTGCCAAGTTCCTCAAAAAACGGGAATCCCTCACGCTTGCGCGACACGGAGGGCACAATAGGACAGCACCAAAATAAAACATACAACTCATACCAATCTAGATCATCAATCAACCCAAAGACAAATGATATCTACTCAAAACATCATAGGATGACAACACATCATTGGATCATAATATGTGGCATAAAGCACCATGTTCAAGTAGGGATTACAGCGGGGTGCGGGAGAGTGGACCGCGTAAAAGAGATGAGGATGGTGATGATGATGGTGATGTTGATGAAGACGATCACCGCGGCGATGATTCCCCTCCCAATGGCACTCCGGCGCCACCGAGAGAGAGGAGGAGCGGTTCTCCCCTTGTGCTTCCTCCTCCATGGCCTTCCCCCCTAGATGGGGAGAGGTTCTCCCTCTGGTCCTTGGCCTTCATGGCGATGATGGTCCCTCCGGGATCCTCCTCCATGGCCTCCGATGATGATGGCCCCCTCGAGCAGGGTGCCAGAGAGGGCCTAGATTGATTTCTCGTGGCTACAGAGGCTTGCGGCGGCGGAACTTCCGATCTAGGTTATTTTCTAGAGGTTTCTGTATTTATAGGAGAGGATGGCGTCGAGAACTAGTCAGGGGCCCCCACAGGGAGTCCACGAGGCAGGGGGCGCGCCCTAGGGGGTGGGCGCGCCCTCCACCCTCGTGGGGCCCATGGGACTCCCCTCCGGTAACTCTTCGTTCCAGTATTTTTTATATTTTCCAGAAAAATTCTCTGTTGATTTTCATCGCATTCCGAGAACTTTTATTTCTGCACAAAAACAACAACACCACGGTAGTTCTGCTGAAAACAGCGTCAGTCCGAGTTAGTTCTAATCAAATCATACCAAAATCATATAAAACTATTGTAAACATGGCATGAATACTTCATAAATTATAGATACGTTGGAGATGTATCACTAGACATTGTAATTCATGGTAAAAGAGATCCAGTCATACTCAATGTAAACTAATAGTAATACATGCAAATGACAGCGGTGCTCTCCAACTGGTGCTTTTTAATAAGAGGGTGATGACTCAACATAGAAGTAAATAGATAGGCCCTTCGCAGAGGGAAGCAAGGATTTGTAGAGGTGCCACAGCTCGATTTTTGAAAGAGAGATAAATAATATTTTGAGTGGCATACTTTCATTGTCAACGTAACAACCAAGAGATCTCGATATCTTCCATGCTACACACATTATAGGCGGTTCCCAAATAGAATGGTAAAGTTTATACTCCCCCACCACCAACAAGCATCAATCCATGGCTTGCCCGAAACAACGGGTGCCTCCAACTAACAACAATCCTGGGGGAGTTTTGTTTGAAATTATTTTGATTTGAGCATGGGACTGGGCATCCCGGTTACCGGCCATTTTCTCGTGAACGGTGAGCAGAGTCCACTCATCATGAGAATAACCCGCCTAGCATGGAATATATAGACAACCCTAGTTGATACATGAGCTATTCGAGCGTACAAAACAGAATTTCATTTGAAGGTTTAGAGTTTGGCACATACAAATTTACTTGGAACGGCAGGTAGATACCGCATATAGGAAGGTATGGTGGACTCATATGGAATAACTTTGGGGTTTATGGAAGTGGATGCACAAGCAGTATTCCCGCTTAGTACAAGTGAAGGCTAGAAAAAGACTGGGAAGCGACCAACTAGAGAGTGACAACAGTCATGAACATGCACTAAAATTAATCAACACTGAGTGCAAGCATGAATAGGATATAATTCACCATGAACATAAATATCGTTTAGGCTATGTTGATTTTGTTTCAACTACATGCGTGAACATGTGCCAAGTCAAGCCACTCGAATCGTTCAAAGGAGGATACCACCCTATCATACCACATCACAACTATTTTAATAGCATGTTGGCACTCAAGGTAAACCATTATAAACTCCTAGCAAATTAAGCATGTCATGAGCAACTATAATCTCTAATTGTCATTGCAAACATGTTTAATTCATAATAGGATGAATCAGGAATGATGAACTAATCATATTTACAAAAAAAGATAGGTCGAGTCCATACCAGCTTCTCTCATCTCAATCAGTCCATCATATATCATCATTATTGCCTTTCACTCGCACGACCAAACGGTGTGGATAATAATAATAGTGCACGTGCATTGGACTAAGCTGGAATATGCAAGCATTTAATACAAGGGAGAAGACAAGGTAATACGGGCTCTTGGTTAAATCAACAATAATGCAAAGGAGAGCCACTCAACATTTTCATCATGGTCTTCTCCTCTCGACCCCAAAGAAAAGAAATAAAACTATTTACACGAGAAAGCTCCCAACAAGCAACGAGAAATCTTTTTGGGTTTTCTTTTAATTACTACTACTACAGGCATGGAAAGTAAACTAGCTAAAAGCTACAACTATTTTTTTTGTTTTTTCTTAAGGTTTTTCAAACACACAAGAAGAAGCTTAGAAAAAGAAAATAAACTAGCATGGATAGTACAATGAAAAAGTATGAGCACCGACAACTAGCATGAGTGTGTGAACATGAATGTAATGTCGGTGAGAAATACGTACTCCCCCAAGCTTAGGCTTTTGGCCTAAGTTGGTCTATGGCCACGGCTCAAAGCTGCCCTCTCCAGTGTATGGAGGAGTGTCCTCTGGGTGCCACTGGTTGGCGATTTCCTCTAGATCCCACTGATAAACAGACTGTCGATAAGGGTCAAGTGGTGGCTCCAGCTCAGGCTCTAGAACTTGTGTCAGGCTCCAGTATGCATAAACGGCTTCCAGCAAGATGAGGTACGCGCCTGAAAATATGTTAAACAAAGAGGGCGCATGCAAATTAATAACCTCATAGTGAGTTTTTACCAAATGTCAAATTATACTTAAGCAGTTTCTTCTTATTTTTAACAATAAAGTCATGCGCTACCATACTCTTATAATCTAGAAAAACAGGGGGTGGCAACTTTTCCTCTTCCTCATAATGCCTAATAGGTATCTCAAAGTGTGCAGCAAGGCGCGAAGCAATGATGCCTCCGAAGATGGGGCCCTTTGTACGGTTCAGACTTAATCGTTTAGCAATAATAGCGCCCAAACTGAAAGTTGTATCACGAAACAAAGCATGACGCAAAATAACAATATCAGGAGCACTGAGATTTCCACTGTTCCCGCGACCAATTAAACATCTACTAGCAAATATTGCAAAGTAACGTAGAACAGGATAATGTATGCTAGTAATTCTTGCGTCGGAAACTTTCCTCGTTTCCCCTACAACAATTTCATCAATAAATCCCTCCACATCACTACGATGTGGTTCCTCGATGCTGCCCACAAAGGGTATCTTGTAGACCCGACAAAAATCACGGAGTGACATCTCCTTAACCTCATCATATAAATGAAACTCCACTGAAGGTGGTGATTTCTTAGCATGAAAATAAAAATTTTGCACGAAAATATTAGTGAGTAAGAGATACTGTTCGCGCTGGTTGTGGAGGAAGTCGGTGAGGCCTGCATTCTCAGCCAAGTGATAAAAATCTTCATAAATTTCGGCGGCTCGCAAGAACTCATCACAAGGCCATTCGCACGACCGAACCTACGCAGTGCGGGGAAGATTATATTTGGGCTTCTTATTCTCTTCACTTTGCTTATTATCGTGGTTTTGTCACCGCAGATGTCCTAGTGTGAGGACTTAGTCATGAGGCCAACGCATCTACGCAGTAGCTTGAGAGGGGTTGGTTGGAATCGAGAGACGCGAGGCGGATCAACACACAAGACAAGGGTTTACACAGCTTCGGGCCCCGGCAAACATCATCCGGTAATAGCCCTACATGCTGTTTGTGGCTAGGTTTTATTATGATTATGAGGGAGTCGCCGTAAACCGGCTCTCCTAGTTATGTCTAGCCCTAAGCTTATCTTCCCCTCTTTTTGGGGTGCCCTGCCCCTCCTTATATAAGTTGAAGGGGCGGGTTACATGTAGAGTCCATCTCGGACTAAGACTTAATCTATTCTGACTTCTCTTCATGGGCTTCTTAGCATCTTAGGCTTCTTAACGTTTCGGGCTTATTAACCCCAGGAGACTCTGTCTGCCGGGTTATGATCTGACTTAACATCTGCCGGGTTATGACTCTCTGCCGGGTTATGACTGTTTGCCGGGTTATGATTGTCTGCCGGGTTATGATTGTCTGCCAGGTTATGATTGTCTGCTAGGTTATGACCGTCTACCGGTTTATCACCTGGTTTAACTGTCTGCCGGTTTACCACCTGTCTTAACCATCTGTCTTAACTCTCTGCCGGTTTGCCATCTGCCGGTTTACCAAGTCCCAACCGGGTTATAACTCCGGCCGGGTCATACCGTGGGGTATATCCCCGACACTTATCCTTCGAGCTTCGGCTCGAAGAGCCTCTCAACAACCTCTTCAACATTTTCTCCCTCTCAACGGGGATATGCACGTCCCCAATAATAAGAATATCATATTTCTTCTTGACAGTCGGAAGAGGAAATTCGAAACCGCCAATAGTATTCGTTGGAATTTTTCCAATAGAATTGATACTGTGGACTTGAGGTTGTCTCCTCGGAAAGTGTACCGTATGCTCACTACCATTAACATGAAAAGTGACATTGCCTTTGTTGCAATCAATAACAGCCCCTGCGGTATTCAAAAAGGGCCTACCAAGGATAATCGACATACTATCGTCCTCGGGAATATCAAGAATAACAAAGTCCATTAAAATAGTAACGTTTGCAACCACAACAGGCACATCCTCACAAATACCGACAGGTATAGCAGTTGATTTATTGGCCATTTGCAGAGATATTTCATTAGGTGTCAACTTATTTAAATCAAGTCTACGATATAAAGAGAGAGGCATAACACTAACACCGGCTCCAAGATCACATAAAGCAGTTTTAACATAGTTTCTTTTAATGGAGCATGGTATAGTTGGTACTCCTGGATCTCCAAGTTTCTTAGGTATTCCACCTTTAAAAGTATAATTAGCAAGCATGGTGGAAATTTCAGTTTCCAGTATCTTTCTTTTATTTGTAACAATATCTTTCATGTACTTAGCATAAGGATTCATTTTAAGCATATCAGTCAAACGCATACGCAAAAAGATGGATCTAATCATTTTAGCAAAGCGCTTAAAATCCTCATCATCCTTTTTCTTGGATGGTTTAGGAGGGAAAGGCATGGGTTTCCGAACCCATGGTTCTCTTTCTTTACCGTGCTTCCTAGCAACGAAGTCTCTCTTATAATAACATTGATTTTTTGATTGTGGGTTATCAAGATCAACAGTAGGTTCAATCTCTACATCATTGTTATTGCTAGGTTGAGCATCAACATGAACATCATCATTAATATTATCACTAGGTTCATGTTCATTACTAGATTGTGTTTCAGCATCAGAAATAGAAATATCATTGGGATTCTTAGGTGTGTCAACAACAGGTTCACTAGAAGCATGCAAAGTCCTATCATTTTTCTTTTTCTTCTTCTTAGAAGGGCTAGATGCATCAACATTAGTTCTCTAAGAATCTTGCTCAATTCTCTTAGGGTGGCCCTCAGGATACAAATGTTCCTGAGTCATTCTACCCCCTCTAGTCACAACTCTAACAACATTATCATTTTTCTTATTATTTAATTCATTGAGCAAATCATTTTGAGCTTTAAGCACTTGTTCTACTTGAGTGGTAACCATCGAAGCATGTTTACTAATAAGTTTAAGTTCACCTTTAACTCTAGACATATAATCACTCAAGTGTTCAATCATATAAGCATTACGTTTCAATTGTCTACCAACATAAGCATTGAAGTTTTCTTGTTTAAATATAAAATTATCAAACTCATCCAAGCATTGACTAGCAGACTTATAACGAGAAATATCACCTTCGTCAAATCTATATAGAGAATTTACCTTCACTACCCGTGTCGGGTTATCAAGACCATGTATTTTTTCAATAGGTGGTAAATTCTTAACATCTTCATCTTTAATACCTTTTTCTTTCATAGATTTCTTTGCCTCTTGCATATCTTCAGGACTGAGAAATAGAATACCCCTTTTCCTTGGAGTTGGCTTCGGAATTGGTTCAGGAAGTGTCCAATTATTATCATTACTTAACATATTATTCAATAGCAATTTAGCTTGATCAATAGTTCTTTTCCTGAAAACACAACTAGCACAACTATCCAGGTGGTCTCTGGAAGCATTGGTTAGTCCATTATAAAAGATATCAAGTATTTCATTTTTCTTGAGAGGATGATCAGGCAAAGCATTAAGTAATCGGAGAAGCCTCCCCCAAGCTTGTGGGAGACTCTCTTCTTCAATTTGCACAAAATTATATATTTCCCTTAAAGCGACTTATTTCTTATGAGTGGGGAAATATTTAGCAGAGAAGTAATAAATCATATCCTGGGGACTACGCACACAACCAGGAGTAAGAGAATTAAACCATGTCTTAGCATCACCCTTTAATGAGAACGGAAATAACTTAAGGATATAGTAGTAACGAATTTTTTTCCTCATGAGCAAATAGGGTGGCTATATCATTTAATTTAGTAAGATGTGCCACAACAGTTTCAGATTCATAGCCATAAAAAGGATCAGATTCAACCAAAGTAATTAACTCAGGATCGACAGAGAAATCATAATCCTTATCAGAAATATAGATAGGTGAAGTAGCAAAAGCAGGGTCATATTTCATTCTAGCATTCAAAGACTTTTCTTTCTGCTTAGCTAATAGTTTCTTAAGATCATATCTATCTTTGCAAGCAAAAAGGTCTCTAGCAATTTCTTCATCCATAACATAACCCTCAGGCACATCAGGCAATTCATATCTAGGGGGAGAATCTTCATTATCACTTTCATCAATATTATCAGTTTCAATAATTTCATTCTCTCTAGCCCTAGCAAGTTTTTCATCAAGAAATTCACCTAATGGCACAGTATTATCAAGCATAGAAGTAGTTTCATCATAAGTATCATGCATAGCAGAAGTGGCATCATCAATAGCATGCGACATATCAGAATCAATAGCAGGAGTAGGTGTCCCAAGTTTACTCATAACAGAAGGTGAATCAAGTGTAGAGCTAGATGGCAGATTTTTACCTACCCTCATAGTTGAGGGATAAATCTTGGTTTTTTCGTCTTTCAAGTTCCTCATAGTGATCAACAGATATAAATACCAAGTGACTCAAAGAATAGAGCTATGCTCCCCGGTAACAGCGCCAGAAAATAGTCTTGATAACCCACAAGTATAGGGGATCGCAACAGTTTTTGAGGGTAGAGTATTCAATCCAAATTTATTGATTCGACACAAGGGGAGCCAAAGAATATTCGCAAGTATTAGCAGTTGAGTTGTCAATTCAACCACACCTGGAAAACTTAATATCTGCAGCAAAGTATTTAGTTGCAAAGTAGTATGGAAGTAACGGTAATGGTGGCAAAGGTGAGAGTAGCAGTTTTGTAGTAATTGTAACAGTGGCAACAGAAAAGTAACTAAGCAAAGATCAATATGTGAAAAGCTCGTAGGCAATGGATCAATGATGGATAATTATGTCGGATGCGATTCCTCATGCAACAGTTATAACATAGGGTGACACAGAACTAGCTCTAGTTCGTCAATGTAATGTAGGCATGTATTCCGAATATAGTCATACGTGCTTATGGAAAAGAACTTGCATGACATCTTTTGTCCTACCCTCCCATGGCAGCGGGGTCCTAGCGGAAACTAAGGGATATTAAGGCCTCCTTTTAATAGAGTACCGGACCAAAGCATTAACACTTAGTGAATACATGAACTCCTCAAACTACGGTCATCACCGGGAGTGGTCCCGATTATTGTCACTTCGGAGTTGCCGGATCATAACACATAGTAGGTGACTATTGACTTGCAAGATAGGATCAAGAACTCACATATATTCATGAAAACATAATAGGTTCGGATCTGAATTCATGGCACTCGAGCCCTAGTGACAAGCATTAAGCATAGCAAAGTCATAGCAACATCAATCTCAGAACATAGTGGATACTAGGGATCAAACCCTAACAAAACTAACTCGATTACATGATAAATCTCATCCAACCCATCACCGTCCAGCAAGCCTACGATGGAATTACTCACGCACGACGGTGTGCATCATGAAATTGGTGATGGAGGATGGTTGATGATGACGACGGCGACGGATTCCCCTCTCCGGAGCCCCGAACGGAATCCAGATCAGCCCTCCCGAGAGAGATTAGGGCTTGGCGGTGGCTCTGTATCGTAAAACACGATGAATCCTTTTCTCTGATTCTTTTCGCCCCGAACGTGAATATATAGAGTTGGAGTTGAGGTCGGTGGAGCCTTAGGGGGTCCACGAGGCAGGGGGCGCGCCCCAGGGGGGTGGGTGACGGAGTCCTGGACTAAGGGGTCCTCGGACGTCCGCCTATTGGACATGTGCCGGACTGATTGGCTGTGAAGATACAAAGACCGAAGACTCTATCCGTGTCCGGATGGGATTCTCCTTGGCATGGAAGGCAAGGTTGGCGACCAAATATGAAGATTCCCTTCTCTGTAACCGGCTTTATGTAACCCTAGTTCCCTCCAGTGTTTATATAAACCGGAGGGCTAGGTCTGTAGAGGCGAATAATCATAATTGTAGTTAGACAGGCTAGACTTCTAGGCTTTTAGCCATTACGATCTCGTGGTAGATCAACTCTTGTAATACTCATATTCATCAAGATCAATCAAGCAGGAAGTAGGGTATTACCTCCATAGTGAGGGCCCGAACCTGGGTAAACATTGTGTCCCCTGTCTCCTGTTACCATCGACCTTAGACGCACAGTTCGGGACCCCCTACCCGAGATCTGCCGGTTTTGACACCGACATTTGTGCTTTCATTGAGAGTTCCACTGTGCCGTCCTCAAAAGGTTTGATGGCCCCTTCAATCATCTACATCAATGATGTCCAAGGAGAAGTCTTCCTCCCCGGACAGATCTTTGTGTTCGGCGGATTCGCACTGCGGGCCAATTCGCTTGGCCATCTGGAGCAGATCGATAGCTACGCCCCTGGCCGTCAGGTCAAATTCAGGAGCTTGAGCTACGTTGCAGATATCCGTGGAGACTTGATCTTCGACAGATTCGAGACCACGGTAGCCGCTCACCGTCACCACGATGAACATGACTTAAATCTGTCCATACCCAGGAGATAGCACCTGTAACTGCTCTGGCCTTAGATCCGGAGCAGATGGCGCCATCCGAAGATGGGAAGCTCAACCTCGCCACCGATGCCGCGGTCCCAGCAGTGCCAGAGCCGCACACAGACCCAACCTCGAGTGGAATCTGTGTCACCGGAGCCTCAGACTCGTTTCCGGCTACAGGCTCCGAACCATGTGCGTCCACGAGCGTCAAGCTCAATCAATCATCGATCGTTGAATTTAGCTCCGCGGACATTTTTCAACACTCGCCTTTGGGCGATGTGTTAAACTCGTTAAAAGCACTATCCTTAGCGGGGGGCTCACAGCTGAATTATATCCGGTTCGAACTGGAGGCTGATGACGGAGAATTTCGCTTCCCACCCATCGCCCACTTCATAACCACTGTCGAAGACTTAACCGCCACGCTCGATTACGGCTCCGAAGACATCGACGGTATGGACGACGACGCCGATGAGGAGCAGGGCTAAAACCCGCCATTTACAGGACGCTGGACGGCCACCTCTTCTTACGACGTGTACATGGTGGATACACCTAAAGAAACTAACAACGATGACAAAGAAAATCCAGTCGAGGATAAACCTCCTGAGACACAACCAAAGCGCCGGTGTCAGCGGCGCCGCTCTAAGTCACGTCGGGGAAAAGACAACAATATCGGCATGGGAGAGAACAATACTCCGGACGATGCCGAAGACAATGAAGATCCCGTTGAGGCAACTTCTGAACAGGACGAACGGGAAGACGGGCAAGTCAGCCCTGATGAACATGCCATATGTGAAGACTCAGAGGACAGTAATTATCTTCCGCTCTCCGAGGATGAGGTGAGCCTTGGCAACGAGGATTTTATCGTGCCTGAGGAACCTCTCGAGCAGGAGCGCTTTAAGCGCTGGCTAATAGCCACTGCAAGGAGCCTAAAAAAGAAGCAGCAGCAGCTTCAAGCTGATCAAGACCTGCTCAACGATAGATGGACTGAGGTCCTGGCAGCCGAGGAATACGGCCTCAAGTGCCCAGCCAAAAGTTACCCGAAGCGCAAATTGCTACCTCAGTTCGATGATGAGGTGCCGGAGCCCATACCATCATCGCACAATGCGGCTAACCGACCACCACGCGGTCGGGACAAAGCGGCAACTCAAGCCGAACACCAGCCCGCCCCACCTCACCGTAAAGGCAGAGATAAAACAGCTCGGGGTTATACATACGACCTTCGGCAGGACCTGGACAGTAGAGCAGGACATACCAGATCGGTCTACGGATCGCGAGGACGTGCCCCGACACGCGGCGACGACTATCTACTCGGACGTGACAAGCCTAGTGTCACGCCTGGATTTTTGGGATACAAATTCCCAGAAAAATGGCCTGTGCGCTCATCAGCCCCAGGATTACTGTTAGCTGATGAGGTACCAACTTGATACAATAATTCCAAGCAAGTACAAAAAATATGTAGTACAAGACCATTTAGGCCTAGGAGTACAACATTTGGTTTCTAATGGTTGAGGGCGGAAGCGGTTGGATACATCTGCGTCTATGGGACTCCATTTCCCACAAGAACAGCTGACCAGGATAACTCCTATCTTCGCGAGGCTGCAAACGTCAACGCGTAGGTTCCGAGGTTGTCACCGCGGTGCATAACTCCACGCAAGGAATCTGGCCAAGACAATAGCCAGGGACAAGCCAGTGAGTACGTTTGAATGTACTCGCAAACATTAAGAACACGGGTATAATATATCAAACATGCTCCGGGTTAAAAAGATGATCACACGTCTGTCACGAAATATACGAAAGACCAGGATGCACACATATGATTGAAATAAATGAATATAAAGTACTGGGTACCAAACGAGTGTCTGAATGACTCCTCGAGCGGAAAATGCAGAATAGTAATGCGGGTGCCAAACGAGTGTCTGAATGACTCCTCGAGCGGATAATGCAGAATAGTAATACGGGTGCCAAACGAGTGTCTGAATGACTCCTCGAGCGGAAAATGCAGAATAGTAATACGGGTGCCAAACGAGTGTTTGAATGACTCCTCGAGCGGAAAATGCAGAATAGTAATACGGGTGCCAAACGAGTGTCTGAATGACTCCTCGAGCAGAAAATGCAGAAATAATAATGCCGCAGTCGGGCGTCTGAGCGACGCCACAGAAAGGGCTAAAAAAGAATAATTACAGTGAATGTCCGGGAGGTAGAACCATCCCAAGGATACTCGATAAAATACATAATGGTTAGTCCAAAATAATGAGATCACAATCCATGCGTGCCATAATTATAAACAATATTTAGTACAGTCGTTTCTCCATCCGAAAACCGATAATTTAGTCAAGCCGTATCTCCATCCGAATACCGTTACAGGGTCCTAGATTAATCGTTCTCCATCCGAATACCGTTACTGAGATTCAACCCAGACTGTGGTTTTTACTCAAGAACATAACTATCCAACAGGATATATCCTCTGCAGAGGGAGTACCATTTTCCACGAGTAACGGGATTACTCAGTCCCTCAGGACTAATTCCGTCTACGGTCTTTTGATTGAAAACACACCTGACCTGCACACACCAGCTTAACTCACCAGTGTCTGGAATCACCCACGACACCTGCCAAGCAAAACTCTAAGTCGGGAGGCTACAACCTCGACGTAGCATGGGATCACAAAATTTATACCGCGCGCAAACTGGGGGAGCTACCCTCTTCGGCTACAACCGAAAACACCCATGCCCCCGGACCGAATGACAGGCTTTAATCCATGGCCATGGGACCCTCATCACGGCCTCTCTGTACGGTGTGTGCTTTGGAAAGGGGTTGACAACCTACTGAACCATACCCTGTCCCCTGCAGGGACGGGTGGTGGTACCAACAAAAGGAAGCTATTGATCAAGACTCGGTCTACAATCGACTCAGGTGGTCCAAGTATCCACCAACAATATTACCACTAGTGAAATAAATCACCACTCCTCGAGCCTCACCATGCTATGCCGGGCATACTCGTCTCGTCGAGGGATTAGGGACAAGCTCGTGTCTACCCAAGACCACGACTTTCCCGGCTTCCTACCGGTGTGCCAGAGAAGCTCACGAGGATGATCCAAATCATTAGTGCATCCATTGCTGACCACAAAACAACTCCAAAGTGTACTCATACACGAGACCATATCGATACATAAACTATCACATATTCCAAGTCAAAAGTTGTTGTGACCGCATCAAAACACCACAACAAAATATTATGCCAGAGTTCAGAGATGCTTGCCTTCAAGAGTATGCAAAGGATGCACTTATTGGAAGTTTTCCTTTTCCTCCAAAAATCCTATTTTGCAAAATACACAAATACAAATATTTCAAACACAGTACCAAGACCTGTCTCAAATATTTTTGAAATAAATCTTAAAATAAACTAGATGAAATTTGAGAGAGGTAGGAAAAAGAATCAACTCATTTGGAGTTTTATTTTAAAAGTTATAGCCGGTCAAAGTTTGGTCAAATCTCTGTTTTTAAATAAAACCAGAAAAAGGAAAACGCTTCGAGGGAAATACGCTTTCGCAGCAGAGAAACGTACGCGGGGTTTTGCGCCTTCACTTAAACAGAGAGAGGGCGGACGTGCGAGTCGCTGACAGTGGGTCCAGAGGGCCCACTGGTCAGGTTTGACTGGTCTCCCTCTCCCTCCTTTCTCTGTGCCCGAACGGTGGTGAGGCTCCGGCGGTCGCCGGCGACGAACGGTGGCTCCTCGAGGGCATCTGCGGGCAGGGATGGGTTGGCTAGACCGAGGCGATCCTCTGGGTGGTTGTTGGGTCGGCGAAGGTGGAAGGAATCGCCGGCGGCGAGCTCCGCGGCGGAGGAAAGCTACGGTGGTGAAGTGACTTTGGTGCTCCGGTGATCTCTGATCGAGCCTGGGTAGCTGGGCAGCTCCGCAAGACTACGGGGAAGTTCTTGGTGGCATTGGATTGGCGAAAGGGTGGCTGGTTGCGACGAATCGCTCCCGGGCTTGGCGGCGGCCGAGCTAGCCGGAGTTGGGGAGGATGGTCCTCTCTGGTCAATCTACTGCTAGGGGAGCTCTACGGGGAGGGTCTGATGTCGCGTGAGTGCTCGGAGGGGCTCGGGGTCCCTTTATATAGCGTGGCGAGGCTGGCTCCGTGGCGGCGGAAGATAAGATCGCCGGCGACCACTTTCCTGTAGTTGCAGGGCATCGTGGCGGCGACGAACGCGTTGCGATGAGCGGGAGGATAAGCACGGCCTGTGCTCTGAGGCAGCTGGCGCGCGCTGGTGGTTTGGGCGGCGCCGTCCGCGGCGGAATCCGCTGCCGACGCCGGCGTGCCGCCAAGGGCGCGGCCAGCGGCGCAGCAGGGTGTCAGAGACACCGTGGAGCAGGGGGCGGCTAGTGCGCGGTTCAGCGATGCAGAGGGGGCCAGGGTCGGGTCGCGTCGAGTGCGGCCGTGTGGCGTGTCGGCGTAGTGCGCGTGCCCAGAGCACGCACGGCACCTGCTCGACGAAATGCCAGCGCGCTCTAGAGCTCGAGGGTGGAGCTGGCACTGCACAGGATGGAGGTAGGGGTAGCAAGACACTCAGTGGACAAGGTGGATAGATCAGGAGTTCAAGTCCACAATGCAAACCAGAGAGCTTGCCAAAAGTGGCTGTGCACACCAGGTGTTCGACAGAATGCCATATGCACTTAGGCAGCTCTTGGAGTGGCAAAAATCTCTAGATCAATGTCTCTTTAGATGCAGGAGATGGTGGTAGGATTAGTTTGGCAAAGACAGGGAGTTGATAGTGCAAGTTTTGCAAAACTCCAGTCTTGGGCAGAAAGAAAAAGGGTTTAGAACATGTATTTCAAAACCTCCAATGAACCCAATCTCCTGGACTTACGAGTTTGGTAGGGAGGGCTGCAAGTAGGAAAAAGCTCAGGGTTACTAGAGTAAAGAAAGGTAAGGTTGCAGTACAAATCATCAAATTGGACCAGAATGTAAAAGAGGCTGATCCACTCAAATTTTTCAAAGAACATCACTGGGTTTTTGCTTGAAGATGAATTGTATGCATCCATTGACATCTTCAAACACTTGGAAGAATTTTTAAAGAAATATTTAAATGGGTTGTAGTGCAAAAGTGCCTACTGGACCAGATTGGAAAAGTTGGTGTAGAGCCCAAAATTTCCAATGGCCAGAAGATATTTTTGCATAAAAGTGATATGGAACCATCACATTACATCCCCAAATTTTGGTGGAATTTTTAGGAGCATTTATCCAATGGTTGTAGTGCAAATGGGCTCCAAATGCAAAAGAAATCATTTTATAAGAGCAAAGTTTTGAGAATATAAATCTTGCAACATTTGAATCCACTGAATAAATAATTGCTTTATTATAGAGAGAAATCAAGTTCAACAATACCTTTGAAGGTTTTTTCCCACAAGAGGTATAAAATCCAAAAATCACAAAAGGTAAAACTTGACAATTGGAAAAGTTTTATTTCCTCGCAACATTCTAATAAATAAAAACAAGGCCAAAACTTTGGGGTGTCACACCTAGTCACGCCCGGGCCAAAAACCGCAGACGGACTCCATCTGAGCTACGTCGCGATGTGGCCCGATATAGAGGCGCCGCACACCCTCTTTGCTTCACCGACGAAGTAATGGAGCATGAATTCCCAGAAGGGTTTAAACCCGTGAATATCGAATCATACGATGGAACAACTGATCCCGCGGTATGGATCGAGGATTTTCTTCTCCATATCCACATGGCCCGCGGAGATGACATTCACGCCATCAAATACCCCCCACTAAAACTCAAAGGGCCAGCTCGGCACTGGTTAAACAGTCTGCCTGAAAACTCTATTGGCAGCTGGGAGGACTTGGAAGATGCCTTCCGCGACAACTTCCAAGGTACATATGTCCGGCCACCAGATGCCGATGACTTAAGTCACATCGTCCAGCAGCCCGGAGAATCAGCCAGGAAGCTGTGGACTAGGTTCTTAGTTAAAAAGAACCAAATCGTTGATTGTCCGGGCGTGGAAGCCCTAGCGGCCTTCAAACACAGCGTCCGGGACGAGTGGCTCGGCTGCCACCTCGGTTAAGAAAAACCAAAATCCATGTCAGCCCTTATCGCTCTGATGACCCGCTTTTGCATGGGATAAGACAACTGGATCGCTCATAGAAGCAACGGCGCCAGCGATCCGGGCACTTCCGAAGTACGAGACGGCAACGGCAAGCCACGACGCAGTAAACACAAACGTTGCAATGCTAATGAAGGAACGCACGACACAATGGTCAATGCCGGATTCAGCGGCCCCAAATCCGGTCAACGGAAAAATCCATTCAAGGCAAACGGAGACGGACCATCCAATTTAGACAAGATATTGGATCGGCCCTGCCAGATTCATGGCAACCCCGATAAACTAGCTAATCACACCAACAGAAGCTGTTGGGTCTTCAAACAGGCCGGCAAGCTCAACGTCGAACACAAGGGGAAGAGACCGCCCGGTGATAGCGACAACGAAGAGACTCACCAACTGTTGGGGATATAACTATTGATTATAAACCTCCCAGGAGGGGCCGGGTTATACTCATAGTAATTTACCCGTATTGAAGCCCATGAAGACATGGAAGATGGCGCTTTATGGAGGAGACTTATTAGGAAGGCCCAAGGCCCAGAGGCGGGTTCGGGCCCATAGACATAAACCGCCGTAGGCGTATAACTTGTATTATAAGATAGGAAAGAACAGGTACCGAGCCCGACACGTTTATGAGCCGGCAAGGATTCTGTAAACCGACCGGGCATCAACCTGTGTATATAAAGGGACGATCCGGCGGCAGTTTAGGGACAGGAAACAACAGATCGAGAGCCAGGCTTAGCGTATTCGCTCCCTGGTCATCGAAACCCTAGCAATACCACCTCAAACTGGATTAGGCCTTTACCTTCACCGCAAGGGGCAGAACCAGTATAAACTCCCCGCGTCCTTTGTCATGTTTAACCCCTTTAAGCTAATCTCGTTGTGATGGCTCCACGACTAAGTTCTCACACTAGGACATCTGACGTGACAATTCCACGACAGTTGGCGCCCACCGTAGGGCTATCGCACGATGGTTTCAAGTTCTTAGAGGGCAACTTCGAAAGGCTCAAGGGATACGCTATGGGCCGGATGACCAAGAGTCGTCGCGACAAGCTCTACATCACGGGGCAGGCTGGGGCCCCGAGGCCGGCTCAATCGAGTATGGGTACTGGGTCCCCTTCGGCGGAATTCACTTTTTCGTTGGCAAGATCGGCGAACCGGGCCCTGAGCCGGACATCTGCACTCACATCATCGAGACGGTTCAGCGTGCAAGACCCGCCCGAGTTCAGCCCGCCATGAAGCGTGCCTTTGTGTGATTCATTAACGGTGCGGAATCTGAATAGGTATCTGACGGTGAGACGGTTGTCTATTCAGATGGCGAGTCATCCACCGGTGAGACCGAGTCATTGTACCAACTGCAAGATGGCCGGCTTGGGGGCTGTTCCGATGGCGACAGTATTTCGGACCCCCTCGAACCGCCAAACCGGGTCACGATCTTCATGGCCGGTACGCAGCCCGTGCAGCATTCTTCAACTGCGGCGGCCTTAATTTCCGGATCAGCAGTGGCAACGGCAGCCGGGGCAGGAGGCCCTGCGTGCCCGCCGGCTCAAGTCTTGTCCGGTTTACTAGACACCCTGACGACACTACTGACGACGGAGATTAACCTGGATAGTCGAGATCAGCATAACGCAGAGGTCCCGAAGCTACGAGACCAGATAGCTCAGGCCAAGGAGGACATGGCGGCTGAGGACACCAGGATGGCTGAGGAGCGGACCGCTTTGGATGGTCAGGCACAGCGGATTCAGTCGGAATCTTACTAGCTCATGCTCGATCAGAATGCTTCAAACTATGTCATGAGAAGGAGGCATCGGAGTCACCTACCCCCGGTTTATGAGGCAAGAAATCTCTTTAACACACTAGGAGCAGGAACTAGTAACCCAGCAGTGGTAAACCGGGTTGAAATGCCTGGTACGGGTACGCCGGTTCAGCCGGGCACGATGGACCCTCCTCGTCAGAACAATAACCCGCCACAGCACGTGCCGACGCCACCGGGTCATTACTCTAACCCTTTGGATAACTTGATCGCTGCAGCGTCACGATTGGCGGCTCTCCCGGTTGAAGGCGAATCTCCAATGACGGTTGAAACACGGAGGGCTAGAGAGCTCCTTCAAACAGCTTTGGTTCAGCAGCAGGCTTATTCGTATAGCCGTGACAATATTCACTCCACCCCTCGCCCGAGCCGGAGTTACAGCAGGCGGATCAATGAGCCGGCTGTATCAAGCAGTGGACGGAATCATAACCCGCCACGTGGGCATGACCCGGCGGGCGGAGGTGTTGATGCTCAGGGTGTGGTGGATCAAGGTAGAGCACGTCGAGAAGCCGAGTTAGAGGCACAGTATGCGGCCCATCAAACTACTCCGGTTCGTTCAACAACTTCGGTGGAGCCAGGTGTAACCTTTAGGAATTTGGGCATGCCATGTTTAGTGCCAGCTTTACGTAATGAGCGTCTGCCCAAGGATTTCAACGGTCCTCGCAAAGTGCCTAATTACAAAGCCGACTTAGCTCCTGAGGCATGGATTGAGAGTTATGAGATGGCCATGGAATTGCTGGATGTTAGCGAAGCTGCATGTGCTAAGTATTTCCCCCTGATGTTGGAAGGGACGGCCCGTACTTGGTTAAAGGGGCTCCCTGCCAACTCCATTGGATCATGGGCCGAGTTAAAGGCCCGGTTTATCCAGAATTTTAAAGACACATCCAAGCAGCCCATGTCAATTGTGGATTTAGCCGCTTGTGTCCAAGAAGAAGGTGAATCGACAACTCATTGGGTGCGCCAGTTCTCAACGATTCTGCACTCGTCGGATCGCATTAATGCCGACTCAGCAGTCTTAATGTTGGAAGGCAATTGTCGTTTCACGCCCCTGAAGCAGAAATTGGGGCGGCTTAAATGCCATTGTAATTACATGGGGACACTCATGGCAGCTCTGGTTAAGTATGCTGACTCTGATGGTACCAAGGACCCCGAGTCTGACGATGAGAAGCCGGGAAAGGGAAAGAAGAGCAGCAACACCAAGGGGCGGCAGCATAACCCGGTGAACCAAGGAGGCAACGGTAAGCGCAAGGCTGATAATAGTTTTGACTTTGTGGCTAACACCAATGGACAGAATAATGGTCAGCACTTTAAGGGTAAACCGCCCCCGCAGACTGGAGGGTCAGGCATCAATCTTGAGCAGCTGTTAAATCAGCCCTGCCCAAGACACGGGACGCGAGAGAGGCCGTCTGGGCACCTCTGGAAAGATTGCTTCATCATGAAGGAGTTCAAAAATTCGAATTTTTACCAGGACGGTCACGGATCGGGTGGCGGTTCAGGATCCGGTTTCCATGGGCCGGGTTACGGCGGAGGCGGCTCTAGCTCCAGGTTCCAAGGAAATCAAGGCGGCCATGGCAACCAAGGTAGTTACAATCAGCAGAATAATCAGGGGAGTCAATAGCAGCAACAGTCGGGCTATCAGAGCAACCCGAAGCAATTGAATAGTGGACAGTATCATGTCTTCACCACTAGCTTGTGCAAGCGGGACCAGAAGCTTCAAAAGAGGGCAGTGAACTCCGTTGAACCGGCAGTTCCCCGTTATTTACGCTGGTCTGAGCAGCCCATCGTATGGAGTCGGGAGGATCACCCGCCCCGGGTTGATAATCCGGGTCACCTAGCGTTGGTGGTGGCACCTCAGGTTGGAGGGTATAAGTTCACTAAGGTACTCATGGACGGAGGGAGCAGCATCAATATTCTCTATTATGAGACTTTCCGTCGCATGGGTTGACAGATAAAAATCTTAAACCGTCGAACACTGTTTTCCATGGTGTGGTGCCTGGTAAGTTGGTGTACCCAGTTGGTAAGATAGCTCTGGAAGTTGCTTTTGGAGATGAGCATGACTCTAGATCAGAGAACTTGACCTTTGAAGTGGTGAAAATCAAGAGCCCTTAGCATGCTCTGTTTGGACGGCTGACTTATGCTAAATTCATGGCCAGGCCCTGTTATGTTTATCTGTAGCTCAAGATGCCGGGTCATAAGGGGACCATTACAGTAAATGGGAGCCGGAAGATAGCTTTGGAGTGTGAAGAGGGCGATGCAGCTTATGCTGAGTCGGTTTGTGCAACAGTGGAGTTAAAGTTTTATAAAGACAATCTTGATCCGGCAGATATGACTTCTTTGAAAAAGCCAACTACGGAGCATGATCCAGCCTTGAAGTTTAAATCAGCTGATGAGACTAAGCTAGTTGATTTGGTTCCTGGCGATTCATCCAAGCAGTTCAAAATCAGTGCTAATCTGGATCCGAAATAGGAAAGCACGCTCATCGAGTTCATCCGTTTGAACCGGGACATCTTTGCATGGAAACCTTCTGACATGCCAGGTGTACCGAGGGAACTCGCTGAGCACACTCTCAATATTGATCCTAAGTTTAAACCGGTCAAGCAGTTTCTTCGTCGCTTCAATGAAGAAAGGTGTAAAGCCATTGGTGAGGAGGTAGCCCAGCTCTTGGCAGCTGGGTTTATCATTGAAGTGTTTCATCCTGAATGGTTGGCTAACCCGGTGCTGGTGCTTAAGAAGAATGGCACTTGGCGCATGTGTGTGGACTACATGGATTTAAACAAGGCTTGTCCGGCTGATCCTTTTGCTCTCCCTCGTATTGATCAGATTATTGATGCTACGGCGGGTTGTGAGCGTTTGATTTTTTTGGATACTTATTCTGGTTATCATCAGATCAAGATGGCAGTTACGGACCATGAGAAGACAACTTTTATAACTCCTTTGGGAGCCTTCTGCTATGTATCTATGCCTTTTGGGCTCAAGAGTGCTCAGGCGACTTATCAGCGATGTGTGCAGAATTGTCTTCATAATCAGATTGGGCGCAATGTTCATGCTTATGTGGATGATATTGTGGTGAAGTCCAGGAAGGAGGAGACATTGATAGACGATATGAAGGAAACCTTTGATAATCTCCGGGTTTATAAGATGATGCTTAATCCGGCCAAGTGCGTTTTTGGTGTACCGGCAGGCAAGCTCTTGGGCTTTCTGGTGTCTAACAGGGGCATTGAAGCTAATCCGGAGAAGATAAAGCCATTACTTCTCTGGCTAAACCGGCGTGTATCAACGATGTTCAGCGTCTGGCGGATCGTATTGCAGCACTGAGCCGGTTCATAAGCCGGTTGGGAGAGAAGGCTACCCCTTTGTATCAGATGATGAAAAACACAAACAATTTTGTCTGGAGTGATGCCGCTAACACAGCGTTGGACGACTTGAAGAAGCAGTTAGCCGAGCCACCTGTTCTGGCTACCCCTGTTGATAAAGAGCCATTGCTGTTATATGTGGTTGCCAATGCCCGGGCTGTCAGCGTGGCTATTGTGGTGGAGCGAAAGGAGGCACACAAGGAATATCCGGTTCAACGGCTGGTTTACTATATCAGTGAGGTGCTTATTGAGTCCAAGCAGAGATACCCACATTGGCAGAAGCTTGTGTATGGAGTGTTTATGGCAAGCCGGAAGCTTAAGCAGTATTTCCAGGGTCATCCCATCACTGTGGTCAGTTATGCTCCTTTGGGAGATATCATTCAAAATAGGGAGGCAACTGGCCGGGTTGCTAAGTGGGCCATTGAGCTTGTACCTCACGGGTTAAAGTATATGCCTCGTACGGCTATCAAGTCTCAAGCACTTGTGGATTTCATCAATGACTGGACAGAATTGCAGGCACCGGAGGAAAAGCCAGATAACACATATTGGACTATTCATTTTGATGGGTCCAGGAGTTGGAAGGCTCGGGGGATGGAGTTGTGCTCGCTTCCCCTCGAGGTGATAAATTTTGCTATGTTCTCCGTTTAAGGTCCCCTTGCACTAACAATGCAGCTGAATATGAGGCCTTTCTCCATGGTCTTTGGATGGCTAAGGAGCTGAACTTAAGCCGGGTAAGGTGTTTTGGCGACTCAGACTTGGTGGCTCAGCAAGTCTCTGGTACTTGGGATTCCAAGGATCCACTCATGGCGGCTTATCGACAGGAGGTGGATATTATTGCTGGTCACTTTAAGGGTTATCAGGTCGAGCATGTCGATCGGCGCAAAAATGAAGCGGCAGACGCTTTAAGCCGGTTGGGTTCTCAACGTAAACCGGTGCCGCCCAATGTCTTTCTTGATGTTTTGCATAACCCGTCGGTCAAGTTACCTACAGAGGAGGATTTGGCTATTCCTGACCCGGAGGCACAGTTGGTGGCGGCTCTTCATGTTATCCCTGGTTGGACAGTCCCATATTTGGCATATATGACCCGGGGCGAGTTACCTGAGGATGAAACTTTGGCCAGGCAGATAACCCGGCGGTCCAAGTCATTGACTATTGTCATTGGGGAGTTACATCATTGCAATGTCATGCCTCGGCTCAACCTAGTTTGGCTCACCAAAGTTCTGAAGCTCAACCTCAGGTGCCCCCTGCTCCTATCGTTCTCATTAATGGGGCTCCACCTGCCAACCTGAATGATCTGATGGAAGTGGCACCGGACCTGGAGGATGCTAGTAATTGGGCAATTGTGGTCTATCAACCTCCTCCTTTTGATGTCCAGACTTCGGAACAACCTGTGGTTAAGATCCCCTTTGGTCCCCCTCTGCCCCCTGAAATGATTTGGAGGCGCTCGTTTGAAAACCTGCTGAATGCTCCAATGGTGTTTGAGGTGCCTAAACCTCTGCTGCCTAAACCCCTGTCGCCTGTCATTTTGACCAAGCGAAACTGGGACTTCGCTTTCCAGCAGGATGATCTTCCTTTGCTGACATGGAAGGAGCCGGTACCTGCTCGACCTGTGGCTAGAGCATTATTTGTGGATGAAACTGACAGGGCTGTGCCTGTTGTCCCTTCTCCTCCTGAGCGTGCACCTACAAGGAGGCCACGCAAAACTTTGGCGCCAACTCCTCTAGTCGAAACATCTGTTCGAAGGTGTACCAGAAGTTCGGCCCAGCGGGATGGGTTTAAGCCCACTTTCCATGAGCTGGTTCTGCAGCCCAAGAAGAAGAAGCCCAAGGCCAAGCCCCTTTCTGCGGAGATGTCTGAAGACCCTGCATTTGGAGATGTTCCTCCACCTACTCCCATCAGTCATCTGCAAGCTATTGGCAAGGAGCTGGAGATTGATGCAACTCTGCTCACGGAGGATGCACTTATGGTGGACCCTGCTGCTACTGCAAATCAAGCTTCCAATGAATAGTGTGCTCCTCTCCTGCTGGGTTTGGCAAGCCCATAAATCTGCTTTATGCGTTTGGTTTTCTTTTTCTGCTCCTGGGATATGTAATAATGTTGGTTTGGAACTCTTATGTGCTTTTGGGCATCTGACACTGTGTGTCATGTGCATGGGAGACTTGATTTTGTTATTCCTTTATGAATAATCTCTGTCGAAACTAGAATGTCCTGTGCTGGAATGTCAGGGGTTTAAATTCTGAGGCTTGGCAAAGAGCTGTTAGACAAAAGATTGACGAAAGTCACTGTGCTATTGCTTGTCTACAAGAAACTAAATGTGCTTCATTCAATTCCCGAATGATTAAAAGCTTTTGCCCCAAGAGATTTGATAGCTTTGCTTTCTCTCCTTCCTTGGGGGCCTCTGGTGGAATACTAGTTGTTTGGAACTCATCTATTTTTGGCGGGACTTTATTGCAAGTCCAACAATTTGCAGTGGTGATCGAGTTTGTTTCTAGGCACAACAATGAGCGGTGGACTCTTGTGGTGGTTTATGGACCTTGTCAGGGGGAAGCTAGGGATAATTTTGTAACCTGGTTGTATCACCTGAACATTCCTGTGGATGAGAATTGGCTGTTATTGGGGGATTTTAATTTCTTACGTTCTATGGATAACAGGAATTTACCTGGTGGTGATTTGAATGATATGTTCATCTTTAATGAGATTATTGGACACCTCGGCCTTTTGGAATTGCCCATCAAAGGGAGGTCCTACACTTGGTCCAATATGCAGGATGCTCCACTCCTTGAGCAGCTTGACTGGTTTTTCACTTCTGTTGATTGGATCTCTGATTATCCCATGACTGAGGTGCTACCTCTTGCCAGAACTGCTTCTGACCATGTGCCTTGTATGGTTACAATTAAAACTTCTATTCCCAAGTCTAATATCTTTAGGTTTGAGAATTATTGGTTGGAGTTGGAGGGTTTTATGGACTGTGTTGATTCCTCATGGCAGAAACAATCTAGAAAGGGCCATATTACTGCCAGGATAGCTGACAAATTTAAGTCCTTGAGAATGTGTCTAAAGAGATGGCAGAAGAACATTTCTAAACTAAAAACTCTAATTTGTAAATGCAATAGTGTTATCCTGCTCTTGGATGAGCTTGAGGAATATAGAACACTCTACAGACATGAATCAAATTTCAGGATTGTGGTTAAATCCCATGTTGAGAAATTGCTCCACCTTCAATGTCTCTAGTGGAGGAAAAGATGTACTATCAGATACATAAAAGTGGGTGGTGAGAACACCAAGTTCTTTCATGCTATGGCCACGGAGAGATATCGAAGGAATTCCATTGCTAGCTTAAAATTGCCTGATGGTACGGTGGTGACTGATCATTCACAAATGGAGGGTATTATCTGGGATTGTTTTAAGAACAGAATGGGTTCTTCCAGGGGAATTAACATGGGTTTTGATCTTTCTTCCCTCATTGAACCAGTTGTGGGATTGGATGTTCTCACTAAGCCTTTTCAGAAGGAGGAAATGGACTTGATTGTCAAGCATATGCCAGTCGATAAAGCTCCAGGTCGAGATGGTTTTAATGGTCTTTTCTTCAAAAGGTGCTGGCACATAATTTCTCAGGATTTTTATGAACTGGCCCAAGCTTTCTTTCAGGGTACTGCTCATCTGGAAAATATCAATGACTCTTACATAACTCTGGTGCCCAAGAAGCCCTCCCCTGAGGAGGTGGGTGACTTTAGACCTATCTCTTTAACAGGAATGGGTCTTAAGTTCTTGTCTAAGATGGCAGCCAATAGGTTTCAAGAGGTGATTATGCAGTGTGTCCACAAGAACCAATATGGTTTCATAAAAAGTAGAACAATTCAGGATTGTATTGGGTGGACCTTTGAGTATTTACACCAGTGCCACCAGTCCAAGAAACCTATTGTGATTCTAAAGTTGGATTTTGAAAAGGCTTTTGACTCCCTTGAGCTTGAGGCCATTGTGCAAATTTTGAGATATAAGGGCTTTAATGAGAAGTGGATCCTTTGGATGAAGCAACTTCTCTCCACAGGTACCTCATCTGTTCTGCTCAATGGTGTCCCTGGTAGGAAGTTCAGGTGCAAAAAGGGTGTCAGACAGGGTGATCCAGTCTCTCCTCTCCTTTTTGTCCTAGCTGCTGATCTCCTGCAGACTCTAATTAATGACATGTTCAAAAGGGGCATTCTTCAGTTACCTATACCTTGTCATGATCAGGATTACCCTGTGATTCAGTATGCTGATGACACTCTTATTATCTTGCCTGCTGACAAGGACCATCTCCTAGCTCTCAAGGATATGCTCAGGGTCTTCTCTGAGTCCACTGGTCTGGATGTGAACTATCACAAATCCTTTATTATTCCCATCAATGTGGACACTGCTGTCATGTCTGAATTAGCTTCTGCATTTGGCTGCCAGATTGGGAAAATGCCATTTACCTACCTCGGGTTGCCAGTGGGAACTACAAGGCCTAAAATGCTGGATTTTATGCCATTGGTTGATTGCATGGAGAGGAGAATGACAGCTAGTTCATCTTTTCTGAATCAGGGGGAAAGGCTGCAGTTTCTTAACTCTGCTCTGTCATCTATGCCCATTTTCTTCTTGTGCAGTTTGGCTGTCCCAGCTGGAATTCTTAAACAATTGGAAAGAATCCAGAGACAATGCCTCTGGAGGAGGAATAGGGGTCAGCCTGTCCCCTCCCTAGCTGCGTGGGACCTTATTTGCAGGCCAAAAAATAGGGGAGGTCTTGGTATTCTCAACCTTGGTTCTCAGAACGTTGCAGTTTTGATCAAACATGCGAATAATTTCCTTAATAAAAAGGATCTCCCTTGGGTTTCTTTAATTTGGGATACCTACTATCATAATAGGGTCCCCCAGGGCACTTCTGATTGTGGCTCATTCTGGTGGAAGGATATTTGCAAGGTCATGCATCATTTCAGGGAGTGTGCTTGGGTTCAGATTAATGCAGGTAACACTACCCTCATGTGGTCAGATAACTTGTAGTTTGATGGTCAGGTGTCTAGCCTTCAGCTCAGATTTCCCAGGCTCTATTCCTATGTTAAGGACCCCCTGGGTTACTGTTCTGGAGTTCTTGGACTCTCAGGACATTTTCCAGCATTTCCACCTTCCTTTGTCCAGCCAGGCTTTTGATGAACTGACTATTCTCCAGTCCATGTTGGGTGGCCTTACTAGAGCACCTGGGTCCAAGGATATCTGGTTTTGGAAGGGCACTGCCAAGGGATACTCACCAAAGTTGTTTTACTCACATACTTTTGTATCAGCATCTTTCAACCCTTTGACAGCTTGGATCTGGAAGTCCTCTTGTACAATGAAAATCAAAGTTTTTGCTTGGATGCTTATTATGGACAGGTTGAACACCAAGGACATGGTGGATAGGAGGCATTGGCATTTGGAGGATGGAGTGAACTGTGTCCTTTGTCCTTTGCAGACTAGGGAAACAAGGGATCATTTGTTCTTCAATTGCAACTTTAGTGTCAGAGTTTGGAACTATCTGCAAATTGATTGGTCTTCTGGTGACTCCATGGCTCATTTGGTTCTTAATGCTAGCAGGAGTTTTAGGAAGCCCCTTTTCACCGAAGTGGTGTTCATTGCTTGCTGGAATATCTGGATCATCAGGAATGCTAAGGTCTTCAGGCATGAGAGAGCTAGATTTAATAAATGGAGATCTGCTTTCAATCATGACATCAGTTTAATGCAATATAGAGTGAAAGCTGCCTACAAAGATGATCTTCTACGCTGGATTTCATTCTTGCCACCTTGAGGCCATTAGTCTGTATCTTTTAACTTTTAACTTGTTTCTTTCTCCTTCTTCCCCTAGATACTTTGATTACCTCTTGTAATCCCCCTTTGTACTTGTACTGTATCTCTTTTCTCAATAAAGTTTTGATATGCTGTGGGGGTTTCCCCTACAGTTCCCAGCAAAAAAAATGTCATAAGGGAATTTCAGCGTTGCGTTTCTCCCGAAGAAGGCTGTGAGATTCTGCGTGAGATCCACGAAGGAGATTGTGGTCATCATGCTGGTTCAAAGTCTGTGGTAGCCAAGGCTTTTCGTCACGGTTTCTATTGGCTGACGGCTCATGCTGATGCTTAGGACTTGGTCAGAAAATGTGACGGTTGTCAGAAGTTTTCACGTCGAGCTCGTGTTCCGGCTCAAGAGTTGAGGATGATTCCAATCACTTGGCCATTTGCAACTTGGGGGCTTGATATGGTTGGACCTTTTAAGAGGTCCAAGGATAAGAAGACCCACCTTTTGGTGGTGGTGGATAAGTTCACTAAGTGGGTAGAGGCAGAGCCAGTCAGTAAGTGTGATGCGGCAACGGCGGCTCAATTCATGAAGAAGGTGATCTTCCGTTTTGGCTTTCCACACAGCATTATAACAGACAATGGCACTAACCTCTCCAAGGGTTCTATGAAAGACTTTTGTCAACATGAGCACATCCGGCTTGACGTGTCGTCAGTGGCTCACCCTCAATCTAATGGTCAAGCTGAGAGAGCTAATCAAGAGATCCTGGGAGGCATCAAGCCCCGGCTTATGGTCCCTTTACAGAGGACGCCGAGTTGTTGGGTGGAGGAGTTACCTTCCGTGTTATGGAGCATTTATACCACCCCAACAGGTCTATGGGTTACATGCCTTTCTTCATGGTTTACGGAGCAGAAGTAGTTCTCCCTAGTGACATCCGTTATGATTCACCTCGGGTGGCGGCTTATGTTGAAGCGGACAATGAACAAGCACGTCAGGAAGCACTGGACTTGTTGGATGAGAAGCGTGACATCGCAGCGGCTCGTTCGACGATTTATCAGCAAGATCTGCGCCGTTACCACAGCCGCCGGGTTCAAACCAGAACTTTTCAAGAAGGCGATCTGGTGCTCCGGCTTATTCAGGATCAAACTGATATGCACAAGTTATCCCCACCTTGGGAAGGACCCTTTGTGGTTAGCAAGAATCTGAACAACGGATCATACTACCTTATCGATGTTCGAGAGCACAAAGACTCACGTAAATCGGAGGAGAAGACCCAACGGCCGTGGAATATTGCTCATCTTCGGCTTTATTACACCTGAGCCACAGGCTCTTCTGATGTACATATTTTGACAGTGTATATATTATGATCAGTATAATAAACCGGCATCCCTGCTAAAGCGGGGCCTCTATTGTTTTTTCTTAATGAGTTTTTGGTTAATTGGGGGCTTCGACTTTATAGAGCAAAGTTATGGTTATCCTTTAATCCGGCTTATGGGCCACAAAAAAAACAAAAAAACAAACTTGGGGGCTTGCGACCCAGGTTAAAGGGACCAAAGAGAGTCTGTTGCAAAAGCACAACTCAAACATAGGTACCCATTGAGCATAGCTCAGAAAGATTGCTTGGGGGCTCTTTTTGTTCTAAAGAACAAGAGTTGCTATAACCCTTGTGATAGGCTTAAAAGCCAGGCTTGGAAGCCAGGTGTATTCACCTAAAACCCTGGGTTATCCTGCCTTTTTAAGTAAGCCACTCCACCCAGGTATTCCTGGTATGACCCCCGTTTGACAAGTCAATCTTATACACACCCTAAACTTGTCAAAGTTAAAACGACGATTGGTTAATGTGAGGTCCATCTTATAAGGTTTGTAAAACGGTTTAACTCAGTGGCCTGGCAGCCCGTGAAAAGCCTCGGATTTCGGCCTGGCAGCCCATGAAAAGCCTCGTTTTCCGTTTGTTTTTATTTGACAATTTTTGAGGTTTATTGAATAAGGATGATAAGGTTTTATTATCACAATTCGCTGGTGTTTATTAACTCGTCCTGGTTTTTGACTATAAGTCGCGAGTATCAGGTAACATGATATCCGGTGTTTATTAACCCGGTCTGGTTTTGTTCATAAGCCGACAATATATACTTACCAATGTTCAAAGTTTGGGTTATCACCCTTATTACACAGGCTTGATAAACAAACAAGTGATCAAATATCACAGGTATGCTATATGTTCAAATATATAGCTATTCCTAAATCCAGCTTTGGTCATAACTTATGATTATTTCTATATAGCTTTATATATTGGGTATGGTAACCTGTCCAGCGGTAAACCGCCAGGACACCTTTTACACTGTTGAATGCAGAGATAGATTCAAATTGCTCATATCATAAGCATATGCGGCATATTTTAAAAACATGGCGGATTAACAGTGTCATGCAAAGCAAATATGCACGATGGCATAGCAGATCAAGAGTTTCAACTAGCCTATTACAAGGAGTTTTGATGCCCAAAAGAAGAATTGTTTTCAACAAGTCTTGCAGAATGCAGAAGCTAAACCGGCCCCCGGTTTATGAATCCTCGCTAGGCTAACTTGAAGGTTCCGGATCATCCTGCGCCGGTTCCTCCTCCTCCTCTCTACCCAGTGACTGGAAGTCAATGGTTTCCCAATCGATCCCAGTTAAAGCTTTGAATATAGCTTCATCACTTATAAGTGTGGAGGGGTCAACGTCAGGGGCATAAGTATGCTTACGGATTGGAGGAATAAGAGTTGGAGCATCATAGGTTGGCGCATTAACTCTCTTGTTGTCAGCATCATAAACCGACTGATAATGTGAAAGATCGGTTTCTTCAGCCAATTTGCTAGCCAAGGGGCGCATTTCTTTTGTCAAGGCTCTGAGGTCATCATTATCAAAATCTGACCCGTCCTCCTTTATGCTCGGATAGCCGTTTCCTACATCAGCCGGATCAAGATCAGGTATCCACGCTTTGGCTCGAGTTAGTGCGGTCAGAGCACCTGCCCTTGCAGCTGATCTCTTTAGCTCTTCAAACCGGGCAGGCATCATCGACAACCTCTCTAATGTTTCCTTGACCAAAGTTGGGGGCGGTTTGTTATGAGAAGCTGTGCAGATGATCCGTTGTGTGCCGGTATATAATTGCTTTATAAGTGTATAGGCAGCCTTCAGTTTCTTCTGCATATCCGAGCCAAGATGAGCAATGCAAGATCCTGCATCATAACAAACATCGGCAAACCGGCAGTTTCATAGATACTGCATATTTAAAACCTTATGAAGAGGCTCTTTACCAAAAACAACGGAAGTCATGGCATTTATTTTCCGTTTCAAGCCAGTCAGCTCCTCTGTTACCGGATTAAGGGCTGCTTCAGTGTCCTCAGCCCTCTTCAGCAGAGTTGCCTTCTCTATATCCCAGCCGGTCTGCTCGCTCTTGAAGCTCTCCTTCAGTTTTTCCATGGCTGCTAAAGCACTGGTCAACTCCTCCTTGGCCTTGGAAGTTTCTGCTTGTTGAGATTTGATATTTTCTTGAAGGTCAGCGATTTGGGATTCTTTTTTGCTAAGCTCAGCCTGCAAGAGACATGCAATTTATAAGTTGACAGTGCATATTTGAAGTCCCAAGCACATAACAAGTTATACACTTGGCACTTGGGGGCTAATGCCTATTGCTTCGTATCCAAAAAAATTACAAGTCCCAAGCTCAATACAAGTATTATTCTTGGCACTTGGGGGCTAATGCGTCTTTGCTCTAGTTAAAGCTATGGATTCTTCTTCCATCAGTCAGCTTGATGGTCAATCGGTTTACAAAGGTATTCAACAAGAATTTTGAGCCTTACAGCACAAAAGTCCCGGTTCATTTTGAAAAGCTAAACCGGCCCTTGGGGGCTACACAGGTAAAGTTGAAGTATGATTATTTTACAAAGTCCCAGTTTGTATTGGCATTATAAACCGGCCCTTGGGGGCTACTGGAGTTGATATTTTAAGCCGATCATAAGGGAAGGCTATTTATGCAGAGTTGACAATGTTTACCTCATATCGCTCCTTCATCATGTTCACTAAACCGGCTTCATAGTCACGGCTTGTGTACAAACGGTTTAAAAAGCCAGAATGGATATCTTGGGCGCTGAGATGGGCATAGTTTTCCAAGTCTACCTTTCACTTGCCTTTATCAACAGCAGAAAATTCCTCTGTGGCACTATGTTTTGATAGAGCAGTGGGGTTGCCTGGGGCTATATAGCTAACACCAGTAACCATAATATCATCAGCATTATCATCAACAGCTTTGGTTCGGCTTCGTGGTTTGTCAGTATGAATCATCGGATCAACTTCTCTGTCTTCAACTGAGACCTCATGATCTTGCGGTGGCGGGTCATCAGGGATGTTATCAGCATTCGGATTAGATGGTTCCGGGGTCCTTTCCGGTTCAGATGGAATGGGGTCATCAGCCGGTTTATTTACCTTAGCCTTTTTGCTGGCTTTGGCCTTGAAAATAATAAAGGGTGCATCGGGTCAGTATACAGATCAAGTATAAGATATGAAGGGTCAGTTAATATGCTTACCCAGGAACCGTCTTGAGGTTTGGAAGTTGTGTTCCTGTTGACTCGCCAGAGGGAGAATGAGAAGTCCCCTGATAATTTGAATCAGACGGGTTAAGAGGTTGTTGAAAATAACCCGCCTTGGGGTAAAGTATGTTAGAAATATGTAAGACCTCTGGACGACGTTTGCGAGGTGGAGGGTTTGGTAAACCAGCAGAGGTGATCACGTTGCCACTATGCCAGGTTGTGCGGCGAGCTTCATGTTGCTGTTTCTTCAAAAGAAAGTTTGGATCCAAGTAAGCTAGAGGGTGTGAAAATCTTACTTTCCGGTTTGCTTGACGGGTTTTCTGTGTTGGTAGAGGGTCTGAACCGGAGGAAAGAATAATTACCTCTACATCGCCAGCATGGCTACCCTCTGCATCATCCTGATAATGATCATTATCAATGAGGTGTATGAAAAAGGAGCCAAGAGAATCAAGTCCTACCTCTGACTCCGGATTATCAATGTCATCGTCAATGTTTAAATCGGTAGACTTGGCAGTTTTCTTCTTGGCGGGTTTCTTCGTGACCTTGGTCTTGGGGCGAGTTGGCTTGGCCGGTTTATCTCGCGGCTTCTTTTTCCAGAATGGATCATCACCCTGTTTAAAATTGAAAAAAGCATAAGGGAGTATTAAGAATATGGTGTAAGCAGGAGTTGAGCAGTCCTTACAGCTGGCGGTTTATTTGTAGCACAGAAAGGACTAAGTCCTGTTTTGCTGCACTCGGCCACCGATACATCTAGCATTTTCTTGACAGCTTCAGTAACTTCAGCATCAGTCAGCTGAATGTCAATATGGCATTGAGGATCTTTCAAGTCCCCTGTATATTCACACATTAAACCGGGGCGGCGGCTCAAGGGTAAAATACTCCAGGACACCCAGCAACGGATGAAATCAACGCCTGTTAAACCGTTTGCTACAAATGCTCTAAGCTTTGAGAGTTGTGGTGCATATTTGGCTTGTTCCTTTGCGCTGAGTCTTTGGGTGAGCGGATGTGTGCTGCTTAGCCGGTGAGCACGATAACCCGGCAAGGGATTTTCATCAGCTGGAGAGGTATCCCGGCAATAGAAGCAAGTTTGATTCCAGTCTTTAGGATGACTATGATGGTTGGCATGAGGAAAGCTGACATCCTTTCTCTTTTGGATGGATACCCCGCCAAGTTCACTGTTGGGCCCGTCCACAAATTCTCTGCAGCGGTTTAAGTGATAGAAGTCTCTGAACAATTCAACTGTGGGCTCCTCTTGCAGATAAGCTTCGCAAAACACTTGAAAGTTGCAAATATTGGATACGGAGTTAGGTCCAATATCCTGAGGGTGCAGTTGGAGGAAATGAAGCACGTCACGAAAAGTTTTTGATCCGGGAGGGCTAAATCCTCGACTCAGATGATCAGCAAAAATGACCACCTCTCCTTCCTTGGGCTCACGAGGACATTTAGAACCAGGGACTCTCCAGTGGATGACTTCCTTTTTTGCTAAGGCGCCAGTGGCGACAAACCCGTTCAGCCTTTATTCTGTGACCTGGGATTGAACCCAGTTACAGGAGTAAAAGGATTTGGCCATTTGTTCAACAACCTAGAAGAAGGTTTGTGCCAGTTTAAGATTCATGGTTAATCCGTTAAAAGTTAAAAGGCAGAAAGTGCTGAAGCATACTAAGGTGTTAAACCAGAGATTGATGCTATCAGGTTGCATACATGAGTAATTGGCGGTTTAAGAGGGGACTAATGGTACCTTGCGGATTGTGATTTTCTAAGTTAAACCGCCTACACAGACATTGAAAGTATAGATCTGAAGTCCAAAAATGGCTAAGTGGTGAAAAATAGATTTCACAGATTGGTATGACAATTTCGGATCTACCGCATGTCAGAAAAAGAAAAATATTGAGACCTAAATATTGGTACTTGAGCAGTTTATGAGGTTCCAGGTTGGGTTTTCTACACAAAAGGGATTATCTAATGATAAAAGAAGGACTATTACTACTACTGCACAGGAATATATCAAGTTTTGAATCCGTCATCTATGCTACGGTGAGGAACAGCGCCGAACCTCCACGGGTTCGGGCGAACCCTAATGAGATCTACGGAGGAGGAAGAAGGAAGATCTTACCAAAGATGTTGGATGGCAGAGGCGCGTGAGCGAAATCTGGTCCAAGTCAGGTTGATGCAGCGGCCAACATTGAAGCAGGGATGAAGCTCGATGGCGGCGGCTGGGCTCGAGAGCTAGGGCGTCGAGAGGAAGAAGATGAGGCAAAGAGGCACGAGGGGGGGTGAAAGGGACCCCTGGTCCTATTTATAAGGTGAATGGATAAGTGGCAAGCGCGGGAATCAAGGAGGTCAAAAAAAGATCTGTAGATGTGCAGACACCTCGATTTTCGGAGATTCATTAAAGAAAAGGAGATACATTAAAAGATTTGAGCTCTGTGTAAAGTTAATGGCAGGTGACTTCACGGCGGGTTATCATGATTCCAGAAGATGATGTCATGGCGAGTTATAAGTTTTGTGAAGATAATGAAGGAGGGATTTTTCTAAGTGTTGAAGATTGATGTGAACAAATTCAAATCAACCTGGGGCCTAATGTTGGGGATATAACTATTGAGTATAAACCGCCCAGGAGGGGCCGGGTTATACTCATAGTAATTTACGTGTATTGAAGCCCATGAAGACATGGAAGATGGCGCTTTATGGAGGAGACTTAATAGGAAGGCCCAGAGGCGGGTTCGGGCCCATAGACATAAACCGCCATAGGCGTATGACTTGTATTGTAAGATAGGAAAGAACAAGTACCGAGCCGGACACGTTTATGAGCCGGCAAGGATTCTGTAAACCGCCCGGGCGTCAACCTATGTATATAAAGGGGTGACCCGACGGCGGTTTAGGGACAGGAAACAACAGATTGAGAGCCAGGCTTAGCGTATTCGCTCCCTGGTCATCGAAACCCTAGCAATACCACCTCAAACTGGATTAGGCTTTTACCTTCACCGCAAGGGGCCGAACAAGTATAAACTCCCCGCGTCCTTTGTCCTGTTTAACTCCTTTAAGCTAATCTCGTTGCGATGGCTCCACGACTAAGTCCTCACACTAGGACATCTGACGTGACAATTCCACGACACCAACCAAACACCGGGGGTCAGAAGCAATTTCCCCCCGAAGTAAAAAACAGTGAACATGGTATACGTGACACACACCTCTACAGGGGAGCGTAAGGAGCGCTCCCTCCAGACATAGGATCATACTACGGCTACTTCAGCCGAAGTACAAAATAGTCTTATCAAACCGCATACCTCGTCGGCCATTAAGCCGGCGGTCTCCATTCAACAGGACCGACCAACTTCGGAGCTGGACTAGCAGTTCGGCTTCCGCCGTCCGCCTCATATACTTGCGAAATCTGTACCGCGCATACGTAACTATGCACTTAAAATACCATGGGCATCGGCGCAAGCACAATACGGACGGGCCTACAAGTACTCCCATAACCTCCTTCTTTTTTCTTTTCTAACTACTCTTTTTTTTCATTATCCTTTACCACAGGTGGCTCAAAGGCGGGTCATCTGACGGACTCTATCGGAGTTCGGGTTCGTACATTCACCCAAAGGCTACTCCTATTAAGTAGCCCCTTCATCGAGGAAAGGCGGCACAGACGTGCGACAGGAGGTCCAAAATAACTTTTCATAGACCGCACTCTCTATCTTCGAGCCTGTAAAGTGCCTTTTTCCTTAGCCGTCGACCCCTAGCATGTCAAATAGCTGGGGTTGTGGTGCTATTATCTATAAAATTACGATTGGCATATCACTCAGGTTCCAGTGAACATAATCTGTATCCAGTATTCACTTTTCTCTAAAAAACTGAATTTTGCTCCTTTGGTTGTTTCACACACGCACCCCGACATAACTTGCCAGGGGCTCGGTATGGGGACAAAATGAGTTGCCAACAAGTCGGAACAGCTTTATAGCATACTTCGGCGTCGCGAGTTTGGCCTTATATGCATCAGCTCCGAATCATGTCTTGGGTCAATAGTTGGGTTGCCCGGCTCCTGTGCTTACTACCTTACGTTCCGCTCTATCGGCTAGGGTAGTAAAGGGAGAACTACTACGATTGTGTTTCCGGTTCATCTGGTCAAACACCTCGGTAGAGAAACCCGAAAACTGACTGTCATGATGCGGCGAGAGATGGTCAACCACTCGATGACTTATCGGAATCTTTCGTAATTCCCTCCGTATTACATGAAGGACATCCTCGAAATAATGCTCTGGTGCGTGATGGTCCTTGCCCTTGGGTGGACTCTTCGCTGCAACGTCGGTGGCCTTCATCTTCGCCCAGTATGTCTTGACGCGGGCAAAGGCCATCCGTGCACCTTCAATGCATGTTGACCGCTTAACGGCGTCGATACGTGGCACCGCATCAACAAGTCGCTGCACCAAGCCGAAATAACTATCCGGAATTGGCTCGGTCGGCCACTGCCGGACCATGACATCCTTCATGGCAGATCCGGATATCTTGTGGAGCTCTGCCCATTGGGCCATCTATTTGTTCAGCAACAGCGGACGCTTTGGCATGCTAAACTGTGGCCAGAACAGCTTTTCTATTGCACGTCCTTCTTGCACTTGGAAAAACTGGGTCGCATCGAAGACACTCATCGACAAGTCCAACAATGCGTCTGGAGAACTCCACACTTGATTAAGCGGGGCATAATTCGGATTGCCGAACTTAGTTTGTAACAAAAAGGGCTTACCAGGCGCGATCTCCCCAGCTTGCTGGATCTCCTCCCGGGCCGCTCTAGACTCGGACCATGCTTCTTTCACCTCTCGTAAGGCCTTGTCAAGATCGGCCATTCCGGCTTTATTATCCTTCTTGAGAAATTCACAGTGGCTAGCGGCATCCTTTAGCTCAAGCGCCATCGTGGATATTCTCTCGTCATATTGGCGTCGAGCAGCCTGTTTGGCCTTTAACTCGGCAGATGCCTTTTCGGCAGCCGCATTACTAATCAGGGCCTGCTCCTTGGCCCGGGCTAGCTCAGTCCGAAGGATCTCAACTGCGGCGGCACCATCTGCAGTCATGCATATCTCAATATACAATTCTTAGCGTCATGCTTATATTATAAGCATGTGCATACAATGACCACCCCAAAGACATACCTTGCGCCTCGTCAAGCAGCCTATTGATAAGCACGATGTCATCATCCGACTCATCAATCTTCCGCTGCAGATCTGCAACCTCTTTAGTTTGGGCAGTAGCCAGGGAGGTAACAGCCTGTGTTCCAATTAGTCAGATTATTTCCTGGGCATATCTTTTTTATCCTCTGATCGCCTCCCTCGGGAAGCCAATCAGAGTCTCAGGCGCTACTATCTATACACAGGTGCATTTTGTGAATAAAACACAATCGAGAATATTACAGTACAAACCTCGAAGCCTCTTAGTAGGCTCGTGGAGGCTTCATTCAATCCGCTTTTCACGGACAGAACCTTTTCAACCACCGTACCCATCAAGGTACGATGTTCCTCTGAGACGGACGCCTTTTGCAGCATGTTTGTCAATATATCCGGTGCTTCTGGATCTCCGGAAGCTGCTGTAGGAGTACGGTCTCCCTTCGAAGGGATCCATTTATTCGTCCCTAGAGTCGTCTCCGGCTGTAAACCGGACAGTCCGGGGCCTTTATTGTTGGCCCCCGGACCCTGGGCTAACGAAGTATCACCTCCGGGTAATGTCTTCGTCATCCCTCGCACCACTTGTTGATCAGGAGAGACCCTCCGGGACGACACCTCGAAGTCGTCCGCCCTATTGGGTGAGGAGGCCGGTGGAGGCGTCTCGCTTTCCATCATCTCCGGGAGAAGATCCCCCGGGGAAGAGGATTGTGGAAGAAGACTGTGTGCCGAGCTGCAAAAACATATATTCTAGATGTTACCTCTGTAACAGGAAAGGGCGGGATATGTTTAAAACACCCTTGTTCACTTACGATTTGGCTAAAGGCTTGTCCTCACTACGGTACTGTGCGATGACGTCGTCCTCCAAGCCCGAGCCGCCCGACAGGGGCATCTTGCCTCGCTTAGGAGCCTTTTCCTCCCAACCTTCGGGGGCGGCCCTTTTCTTACCATGGGAGAAGGGATGTTGGCTTCTCCTTCACTTTTATCTTCGGGCGATGGAATTTTGATCTCCCCGGACACAGTGTCTGATATACCTTTGGAATGGAGGCCACCTTTGGTCCTCCCGCTCTCCGCCTTGTCCTCCTTCACAGGCATCTGGTACGGTGCCGGGGCCAGCATCCTTGTTAGTACGGGATCCGCTGAGTCTTCGGGAAGGGGAGCCGAACACCTAATTTGCTCCGCTTTCTTTATCCAGCCCTGGAAGAAGATAGTTTGCTCAGTATCGTATTACGGCATACATAGCTAAAAATTGTTTGGGAGTCGAGCGCTTATCGAGGTATTCGGATGGTTGCAGTCGAGGCCAATCTCCTCGGTGGTGTCCGGCCACTATTTTCGTTTCCCGAAAAACAACTTCCCAGTTCCTTTGTGCGTAGTGTCGACGAAGTGTTGGAGGGTCTGTGGTCCTTCCGGATTAAACTCCCACATACGGAGAGGCCGTCGCTAGCACGGCAGGGCCCGTCAGACCAGCATTACTTGAATCACGTTGATAAGATCGATGTCCTTCTCAAGGAGGCTCCGGATGCGGCTCTGTAGAGCCTGCACTTTGTCAATTGATCCCCAGTCCAGCCTCTTATTAATCCATGATGCAAGCTGTAATGGAGGGCCAGATCGGAATGCAGGTATAGCTGCCCACTTGGTGCCGCAGGGTTCAGTGACGTAAAACCACTCCCACTGCCATAGGTTGGGTGTTTCGTTGAAGGAGCCTTTTGGCCAGAGAGCATTGGTAAGCTTGCTCACTGTAGCACCACCGCACTCCGCTTGTTCCTCGTCGACTACCTTCGGCTTCACACCAAAGGTCTTGAGCCATAAGCCGAAGTGTGGAGGAGTACGGAGAAAGTCCTCACACGTGATAATGAACGCCGAGACATGAAGGAAAGAATCTGGGGCTAGATCGTGAAAATCTAGTCTGTAATAAAACATGAGCCCCCGGACGAAGGGATGAAGATCGAATCCTAGCCCTCCGAGGAAGTGGGAGATGAATACAACCCTCTCACTGGATCTGGGAGTAGGAATAACCTGTCCTCGAGCAGGAAGCTTGTGGGGGATCTCCGCGGTCAGGTATCTGGCCGCACGGAGCTTCGCAATGTCCTCCTCTGTAACAGAGGAAGCCACCCATTGGCCCTGTGGTCTGGGTCCGGACATGATTGGGAAGCTTGAAGCAATGAAGTCGAAACCTTGGGTGCTAGAACTCGAGGTTGGAAGGGCTGAGGAAAGGGTTGGCGTAAAAAGAGACGACCCTTGGCTCCTTTATAAAGGCAACGGATATCGTACGCCTCCTCCTAAGCCTGAAAACCTGCCTATTCCAAAGGAATCATCCCAAAGGAACGGTTGGGTTACCCACGCTCGTATTGATGAGAATCCCACAATAAGGGGACACGATCTCTGCTTCGACAAGACGTGCCAATAAAAACCGCGCCTCAAAACATGGAATGGCAGGACAAGAAACGGTTCGAAATAATGACCGGGCAGACATGATGTCACATTGCAAAATTTGTCAGCGGATTGGACTCATAAAATATTATACTCTCTGCGGTTGTGTGTGGTACTTGTGTTGCAGATCCGGACATGTTCGTTGCGTCCGAAGACTATCCTGGAGTATTCAGAGAGGGGAACCCACCTTGCAATGCCGAAGACAATCTGCGCGCCAGACACCTCGTCATTGAAGCCTGGTTCAGGGGCTACTGAGGGAGTCCTGGACTAAGGGGTCCTCGGACGTCCGGCCTGTTGGACATGGGCCGGACTGATGGGTTGTGAAGATACGAAGACCAAAGACTCTATCCGTGTCCGGATGGGACTCTCCTTGGCGTGGAAGGCAAGCTTGGCGACCAAATATGAAGATTCCCTTCTCTGTAACCGACTTTATGTAACCCTAGTTCCCTCCGGTGTCTATATAAACCGGAGGGCTAGGTCTGTAGAGGCAAATAATCATAATCGTAGTCAGATAGGCTAGACTTCTAGGCTTTTAGCCATTATGATCTCGTGGTAGATCAAATCTTGTAATACTCATATTCATCAAGATCAATCAAGCAGGAAGTATGGTATTACCTCCATAGAGAGGGCCCGAACTTGGGTAAACATTGTGTCCCCTGTCTCCTTTTACCATCTACCTTAGACGCACAGTTCGGGACCCCCTACCCGAGATCCGCCGGTTTTGACACCGACAGTGGGCGCGCCCTCCACCCTCGTGGATAGGGTGTGGCCCCCTGGTGTTGATTCTTTCGCCGGTATTTTTTATTTATTCCAAAAATATTCTCCGTGAAGTTTCAGGTCATTCCGAGAACTTTTATTTCTGCACAAAAATAACACCATGGCAATTCTGCTGAAAACAGCGCCAGTCCGAGTTAGTTCCATTCAAATCATGCGAGTTAGAGTCCAAAACAAGTGCAAAAGTGTTTGGAAAAGTAGATACGATGGAGATGTATCACCCTTGTACCCCCGTTTTCCTCTTATTTCGCCCCTAGCCTATATAAACTCTTCCCCTAGCTCATTAGAGCGGATAGCAAAGTATATGACATGATTTAGTGAGCTTTGCTCCTTGTACCTCCTCTTGAGAGAGAGAGACCTCTCCCATGGAGATCAAGACCTCCTATGGAGAAGATCCCTAGTGGATTCAAGCCCCCATCTTGGGAAGGATCCCCATCATAGGATCATCAAGACCTCTCTCCTCATAGGATTGGGATGAACTAGTTACCTTGTATCTTTCCTTTTGTTGTCCTTGGATCATTGTGACCTCTTATGTGTTCTTGGATCTAGCATATGTGTGATTGGATCTAGTCAATTTGAGTGTTTCCCTTCTCTTGTGTTCTTCGTGTTCTTGGGGATTTCCCCTCCAATTCGTGAAAGATCTCCATCTAGGGTTCCACCCTATAACACAAACTCTAATAAGTTTCCTCCCCTAGGAGTGATGACTTGCCGGGAGCATGCTTTGGGTATCCAGGGATTAGTCCAGATTTGGACAGTGGAGCCGTCACCTATACGCCAGGTATAGCCCTGTTTGATGAGTTCAAGAACATGCAACAGGCTCCGCGAAGTGTAGGAAATGCCATCCCTCGGTGATGCCTCCAACACATGCGTGTTAGGGAAGTAGCGGGTTTCCAAGTCCCTTGCACACAGGCTTTCTGGGCATTGGATTAGCCTCCATATCTGACGAGATAACATAGCCACATTGAAACTATGCATATCCCGAAACCCGAGTCCGTCCTGGGCTTTGGACACAGTAAGTTTCTCTGAGCTAACCCAATGCATCGCATTGTCCTTATCTTGCTGGCTCCACCAGTACTTGCCAAGGAGGGAGTTAATCTCCTCGCACAGCATTTTAGTCAGATAGAAACAAGACATAGGATATGTAGGTATCGCTTGGGCAACGGCCTTCACGAGTGACTCCTTACCCACTTTTGCAATTAGTTTCTCCTGCAATCCGTACACTTTGCCAGCAATATTACCCTTGACATATGCAAATGCTTTGCGTTTAGACTTTCCAACATGCACCGACAAGCCGAGGTATTTGTCATTCCAGTTTTCACTTCGGATTTGCATAGCATTCTTCACGTCTGAACGATTATTGGCCACAGTATTCGGGCTGAACATAAGGGTGGATTTCTCAATATTGATACATTGGCTGGAGCAGTTCTCATACAGATTAAGCACCTCCTTGAGCGCGCTTGCCTCCTGCTTGTTTGCTTTCATCAATAGCAGTGAGTCATCTGCAAAAACAGATGGGAGACAGTTGGGGCTGTAGGGCATATTTTGACACCACTTATCTTTCCCTGGCTTGTTGCATCATGTAGGAGTGCCGAGAGTCCCTCCGCGCATACTACAAACAAGTATGGAGAGATGGGATTGAGGGAGTCCTGGACTAAGGGGTCCTCGGGTGTCCGCCCCATTAACCATGGGCCGGACTGATGGGCTGTGAAGATACGAAGACCGAAGATTCCACCTGTGTCCGGATGGGACTCTCCTTGGCGTGGAAGGCAAGCTTGGCGACCAAATATGAGGATTCCTTTCTCTGTAACCGACTTTGTACAACCCTAGTTACCTTCGGTGCCTATATAAACCGGAGGGCTTAGTCCGGAACGCACACAGTCATACAGGCTAGACTTCTAGGGTTTTAGCCATTATGATCTCGTGGTAGATCAAATCTTGTAATACTCATATTCATCAAGATCAATCAAGCAGGAAGTAGGGTATTACCTCCATAGAGAGGGCCCGAACCTGGGTAAACATCGTGTCCCCTGTCTCTTGTTACCATAGACCTTAGACGCACAGTTCGGGACCCCCTACCCGAGATCCGCCGGTTTTGACACCGACTTGGTGCTTTCATTGAGAGTTCCACTGTGTCGTCCCCAAAAGGTTCGATGGCTCCTTCAATCATTAACAACGATAGTGTCCAAGGGGAAACCTTCCTCCCCGGACAGATCTTCGTGTTCGGAGGCTTTGCACTGCGGGCCAACTTGCTTGGCCATCTGGAGCAGATCGATAGCTACGCCCCCGGCCATCAGGTCAGATTTGGGAGCTTGAACTACGTCGTGGATATCCGTTGAGAATTGATCTTTGACGGCTTTGAGACCATGGTGGCCGCTCCCTGTCCCTACGGTGAACATGACTTAAATCTATCACCGGTCCGTACTCAGGAAATTGCACCTGTAACTACTCTGGCCCTAGATCCGGAGCAGATCACGACGTCTGAGGACGGGAAGCTCAACCCCGCCACAGAAGCCACAGACTATGCGGCGTTGGAGCCGCACACAGACCCAATCTCGGGTGATATCGGTGTCTCCGGAACCTTGGACTTGTTTCCGATGATAAGTTCCGAACCATGTGTGTCCGCTTACGTCGAGCGGGATCGGTCATCGATCACCGAATTCAGTGCGGCAGACATCTTCCGGCACTCGCCTTTAGGCGACGTGCTGAACTCATTAAGAAATCTATCCCTAGTGGGGGACTTGCAGCCGAATTATATCCGGTTTGAACTGGAGGCTGATGACGGGGAATTTCGCTTCCCACCCACCACCCGCTACAGAGCCACTGTCGAGGATTTAACTGATATGCTCCATTACGGCTCCGAAGACATCGACAGTATGAACGATGATGCAGACACGGAGCATGGCCAAAACCCGCCGTTTACCGGACTTGGACGACCACTTCGTCGTACGACGTATACATGGTGGACACACCCACAGAGAATAACGGCGAGAACAAGGAAAAGCCAGCCGAGGGCGAGCCTCCCAAGACACAACCAAAACGCCGGCGTCAGCGGCGCCGCTCTAAATCCCGCCGCAGCAAGGACGGCAACACCAGCACAGCAGACGATCACACTCCAGACGGTGCCGAAGAGAATGAAGATCCCGACGAGCAAACAGCCGAATAGGATGAACAGGACGACGGGCACGTTAGCCCCCACGAACATGCCATAAACGAAGACTCGGAGGACAGTAATTATATTCCACTCTCCGAAGACGAGGAGAGCCTTGGCAACGAGGATTTGATCGTGCTGGAGGAACCTCTTGAGCAGGAGCGCTTTAAGCGCCGGCTAATAGCCACTGCAAGGAGCCTGAAAAAGAAGCAGCAGCAGCTTCAAGCTGATCAAGATCTGCTCAATGATAGATGGACCGAAGTCCTAGCCTCCGAGGAATACAGCCTTAGTGGCCCAACCAAAAATTACCCAAAGCGCAAATTGCTACCTCAGTACGGTGATGAGACGCTAGAGCCCATACCATCATCACACAATACGGCTAATCGACCACAGCGCGGTCATGACAGAGCGGCAACTCAAGCCGAACACCAGCCCGCCCCACCTTGCCGTAAAAGCAGAGATAAAACAGCTCAGGGTTATACATACGACCCCTGGCAGGGCCCGGGCAGCAGAGCAAGACATAATAGATCAATCTAGGGATCATGGGGACGTGCCCCGACGCATGGCGACAACTATCTACTCGGGCGTGACAAACCTGGTCACGGCAGGGCCGAAAACCGCAGACGGACCCCATCGGAGCTACGTCACAGTGTGGCCCAATATAGAGGCGCCGCACATCCTTTTTGCTTCACTGACGAAGTAATGGAGCACGAATTCCCAGACCGGTTTAAACTCATGAATATCGAATCATACGACGGAACAACTGATCCCACAGTATGGATCGAGGACTTCCTCCTCCATATCCACATGGCCAGAGGAAATGACCTTCACGCCATCAAATACCTACCGTTAAAACTCAAAGGACCAGCTCGGTACTGGTTAAACTATCTGCCGGAAAACTCTATTGGCAGCTGGGAGGACTTGGAGGACGCCTTCCGCGACAACTTCCAAGGCACATACGTTCGGCCGCCGGATGCCGATGACTTAAGTCACATTGTCCAGCAACCCAGAGAGTCAGCCAGGAGGCTCTGGACTAGATTCTTAGTTAAAAAGAACCAAATCACCGACTGCCCGGAAGCAGAAGCCCTAGCGGCCTTCAAACACAGCGTCCGGGACGAGTGGCTTGCCCGCCACCTCGGTCAGGAAAAACCAAAATCAATGTCAGCCCTTACCGCTCTAATGTCCCATTTTTGCGCAGGAGCAGACAGCTGGCTTGCTCGTAGAAGCAACAACGCCAGCAATTCGGGCATTTCCGAACTCCAAGACGGTAACGGCAAGCCACGATGCGGAAAACACAAACGTCGCAATGATAACGAAAGAACGCTCGACACTGCGGTCAACGCCGATTCAGCGGTCCCAAACCCGGTCAACGGAAAAAGCCCTTGAAGGCAAATAGAAACGGACCATCCAATTTAGACAGAATATTGGATTGACCCTGCCAGATTCACGGCCACCCCAACAAACCAGCTAATCATACCCACAGAAGCTGTTGGGTCTTCAAGCAGGCCGGCAAGATCAACACCGAACACAAGGGGAAGAGGCCGCCTAGTGATAGCGACGACGAAGAGACTCACCAACCAAATACCGGGGGTCAGAAGCAATTTCCCCCCGAAGTAAAAATATAGTACATGGAATATGCGACACACAACTCCACATGGGAGCAGGAGAAACACTCCCTCCAGGCTAAAGATTATACTGCGTCAACCTCAGCCGGAGTACAAAGCGGTCTCATTAAACCGCACACCTTGCCAGCCATTAAGCCACCGGTCTCCATACAACAAGATCAACCAACTCCGAAGCGGACCTAGTAGTTCGGCTTCCGTCGCCCACCTCATATACCCATGAAATTTGTATCGCGCATACATAACTATGCACTTAAGATACCCTGGGCATCGGCGGAAGCACAACGCGGACGAGCCTGCAAGCACTCCCGTAACCTTTTTTCTAATTACTCTTTCTTTTTCATTATCTTATATCACAGGTGATGCAAAGGCTAATCATCTTAATGGACTCCATAGGAGTTCGGATCCATACACTCACCTAAGGGCTATTTCCGTCAAGGTATCCAATCACCGAGGATAGGCAGCGCAGACGTGCGACAGGAGGTCCAAAATAACTTTTTGTAGACCGCACTGTTTATTTCGAGCCTGTAATGTGCCTTTCTCCTCCGCCTTCAACCCCGAGCATGTTAAATAGTCGAGGTTGCGGCTTTGTTATTTATAAAATAAATATTGGCATATCACTCAGGTCCCAGCAAACATAACACGCATCCAACATTCGCTCTTTCCAAAAAAATGAATGAATTTGGCTCCTGTGGTGGTTTCATACATACTCCTCGCCATAACTTGCCAGGGGCTCGGTATGGGAACAAATGAGTTGCCAACAAGTCCGAACAGCTTTATAGCATACTTCGGCGTCATGAGTTTGGCCTTATATGCATCAGCTCCGAATCATGTCTTGGGTCAATAGTTGGGTTGCCCAGCTCCTGTGCTTACTACCTTACGTTCCGCTCTATCGGCTAGGGTAGTAAAGGGAGAACTACTGCGATTGTGCTTCCGATTCATCTGGTCAAGCACCTCAGTAGAGAAAGCCGAAAACTGACTGTCATGATAATGCGAGAGCTGGTCAACCACTCGATGACTTACCGGAATCTTTTGCGATTCCTTCTGTATTACAGAAGGACCTTTTTTCAGGTCATATATGTAACGCACCATATTGGAATAAGCCGTACACATACCAGGGGCTATATCGTAGCCCCACCCCCCTAAAACTCCCATGGCTAAGTGAAAGTGTTAACGCCCTATAGTCCGATTGCCTAGTTCACCGCATTGACACATCCTTAATGGACCAAGATGTTGGGTTAAGAGTGATCAAATGCTTTTCTGAACACCCCCGTACTTTATACGAGGGGGCTGAAGCCGACGACTGGAAAACTTTCAGATTAATGCAAAAACGGCCGCACAGGAGGAATAAAAGTTTTAGGCGAAACTAACATATATAGCCTTATCATTATATTGTCTTTCACAACTACCCATACATTTCACTCGAATATCATGTTCTTCAAGCATTGGCCCTCTATCAAGCGGACACCCTCCAGGACATCTTCGAAATAATGCTCTGGTGTGTGATGGTCCTTGCCTTTGGGTGGACCCTTCACAGCAACATGTGTGGCCTTCATCTTCGCCCAGGATGTCTTGACACAGGCAAAGGCCATCCGAGCACCTTCAATGCATGCCGACCGCTTCACGACGTCGATACGCGGCACCGCATCAGCAAGTCGCCACACCAAACCAAAATAACTATTCGGAATTGGCTCGTTGGCCACAGCCCGGCCACAATGTCCTTCATGGCAGAACCGGATAATCTATGGAGTTCAGCCCATTGAGTCATCTGTTCGTTCAGCAACAGTGGGCGTTTTGATGCACCGAACTGCGACCAGAAAAGCTTCTCCGTCACATGCCCTTCTTGCGCTTGGTAAAATTGCGCCGCATCAGAAGCACTCTTCGGCAAGTCCAACAATTCGTCTGGAGAACTCCACACTTTATTAAGTGGAGCATATTTCGGATTGCCGAACTAAGTTTGCAATAAAAAGGGCTTCCTAGCCGTGATCTCCCCAGCTTGTCGGATCTCCTCCCAGGCCGCTCTAGACTCGGACCGCGCTTCTTTCGCCTCTCGCAAAGCCTTGTCAAGATCAACCGTTTTTGCCTTATTATCCTTCTCGAGGATTGTAACACCCCCAGTGTCATGCTACAGTAACCCTCTGTGATTAAGCTAATCATTTTTCCAAATGATGCTTAATCACCTTTGTTCAATATCCCATTTGAAATTCCAGCCAATTCAAATTCAAGTGAAGTTTGAAGTTGCTCAAAAGTTGCTGGAAAAATGTTCATCGTTTGTCAAAAATTCCATAACAATTATTTGTTAAGGAACACAACATCACTTTTGTGCAAAGATGAGCATTACCAATTATAACAGCACCAATTCAGCATTTTTAAATGCTATCCTATTTATGAAAAATACCAAATGAATTCTTCTGGTCTCCAAAATAATTGTGGCACTGTCTAAGATCACCAGGGAAAAAAGGGTCACTTCCCATATTTTTCCTAAGTAAATAGCATGCCCAATATTTTCTTACCCATCTCTGTTTATTAAAAAAAAGAGGAAAAGGGCCACAGCCCATGGCCTCCCCTTGGGCCTCGGCCCACCTCGGCCAGGCGGCCCAGTGCCTCCTCCCCGCACTCGATCCCCTCCTCCCCTTCTAATCGACCGACCGAGACACTCCCGCTCGTTCCCGCCGAACCCGGCGTGGCGCCCCGCGCTGCCACATCGCCGGTGAGGGGATAAGGGTAGGCCCGACGCCTCGGGATCCCTCCCCACTCGCCCACTTCCCCCTGTCCTTCCTCTCTCTCACTCCCCACCAGATCCCCCCTCCACCGAGCGCCCCCTGTCTCTGCCCACTGGCGCCCACCGCGGCGACCGCTGCTCCCAACCCTCTTCAGCGCATCCCGGAGCTTCACGGCCGTCAGCATCGTCGTCCACGCCCACGAGATGGAGCCGGAAGCCCCTCCATCGCCGACCGGCCTTCTTCTTCCTCCTCGGGCGCTGTCGACCTCGTCGACGAATCTGACTCCGGCAAGCCTTCCCCGAGCCCACTTGTGCACACCTGCAGGGCTCGGTGAGCAGCCGCTTCGACCCCCCTCTCCCTTCTCCTCCCCGTGCACCGTAGTTAGCTTCCACGCGTGCTCGAGCTCCGGCCACCATCATTAGACTTCGCAGCCGACGTTGCGGGCCGTTTCAACGGCCACCGTTGCTGCCGTTCGACACGGTGCGATGCCCGCGTTCGAATGCACCAGATTCCGCACCGAAAGAGCCCCCACAGCCCACTTCTCCTTGCGCCACCGAACGCCACCGCCGCCTTGCTCGTCGCCGGCGATGCTCCGGCCGCCCCGAGCCCTCCAATAAGCACCGTGGGATGCGCGGCTCGACGCTCGCTCAAACGAGCCTACGCACGGGCCGAGCGACCCCTTGTAGCCAATTTCCGGCCGTTCCCGAGCGCACCGCCGTTGAATATGGTCGCAGGAGACAGCTTCGGCATCGTTTCTGTTGTTGCTGACGTGGCTGACCACGTGCACCCCCCCACAGCCGCTGCCATTGGACCCCTGGGTCCCGTTGACCCAGTTAGATGCTGACTAGGCAGCACCCAGTCACTGCCTGTGTGCCCCGCATGGGCCCTGTTGACCAGTCAACAGGTCTGTTGACCGCTGATGCAGGGCTGACGCCAAGATGATGTCACAATTCATTTTCTGATGAATTTAGTAATTAAAACAAATTTCAGAATATTGCTAAACCTTTGAAAAATCGTAGGTAATAAACCGTAACTCCGTTGAAAATGTTTTCTACATGAAAGTTGCTCAGAAAAATCCAACGAATCCGGACACGCGGTCTGTTTACTTGTCAGATGCCTCTAACTATCTAAACATGGAACATTCCCCCTCCGGTCATCTGTCTGACATAGGTCCGGAACCGGGAAAACATTCCCGGTTAAATTCCCCCTTTACCTATATCGCGTAGTACTGCGTTAGAACACCCCTAGTACTGCTTATTGCTTGTCATGTATCTGTTTGCTCTCTATTTACTGTTTCTTCCCCCTCTTCTCTCCGGTAGACCCCGAGACCGTTGCTGATGTCCCTGTGATCGACTACGTCGACGATGACCCCTCCTTGCCAGAGCAACCAGGCAAGCCCCCCTTTGATCATTCCGATATCGCCCATTCCATTCTCTCATGCTTGCATTAGTTTTTGTTACTGTTATTGTTTGCTCCTATTCTGATGCATAGCCTGCTTTTGTAACCTGCTCATTGTACCTTACCTGCTTATCCTAAACTGCTTAGTATAGGTTGGTTAGTGATCCATCAATGACCCCACCTTGTCCTTGTTGCCCCTGCTTCATCGTCGAAGACCTGATCAACGGGATCGAAGACCCGATCAACGGGATTGAAGACCAGGCCCCGACACCGCACATCACTTTCCCCTTAGTTGCTCGACACTACTGGGTTACTATCGAGTGTCGAGGGTGAGACCTCTTCAGCACTTCTGATGTTAACCTGTAGTGTAGCTATTCGGTCGTGGTCATCGAGGGTGATTTCCTCCTTAACCACTTCCGATACGGCTCTGTCGTGCAACCCCTCAAGTGTGAACCTCGGGGGTGGTTCCTCTTACGTTCACCTTGATGATTACATCGAGTGGAATCCGTCAAGGGTGATTCCTCAGGTTTTCCCCTTGATGTTTGGACACACAGTTACTATGGTTACTATGACTTTACACTGAACCATGTTACTAAAGATGGGTCGGCCCTGAGGGGTACCCGCGCGAGCTTAATTGCGGGTGATGTGGAGTCGGGTTGACCTGGAGGGTGCCCGCGAGATAATTACGAGGCATGGCCGGGCAATCCTAGCCCTTGCCGCAAGTCCTCGAGACGGGGCAACGGGGTCACATCTGTCGTGAGTCTCTGCTTGTTACCGCGTGCTCCTAATCCACTATGATTTGGATATTTGATCCGAGGGGCCTCTGGCCTAATAGCACTAACCATCACGTGGGCATAGTATGGGCGTTCTGCGTCGTATGCATCAGCCGAAGCTTAATAGACGTCAGCGGCTGAGCGACGCGCGCCGGGTTGGACTGCGTAAGCACCTGCCTTGTTGAAGGAGGTAGCTAGGTCTGCTCACCGGCCGCCCTCGCAACGTGCAGGAGTTCCCGGGGCGATGGCCCATGACCCCTGGGGGCGTAGGTTTAGTCCGGCGAGCTGGCCTCTCTATTAAGCCTAGGTCGGGTTGCGGCATATTGTTTGGCCGAGGCCAGGCATGACCCAGGAAAGTGTGTCCGGCCGAGTTAATCGAGCGTGGTGGGTAAGTTGGTGCACCCCTGCAGGGAAGAAAACATCTATCGATAGCCTGTCCTACGGTAACATACACTTGGAGTTGTATCCCGATCGATACAACTAGAACTGGATACTTGAGATGAGACATGGATATGAGGTGATAACTGGATAGTATGGCTCTGGGATTGCTTTCTCGTAGGGAGTCGAGAAAGGATCTCTGGCCGAGGTTGATGACACTACTACTACTTTACTTTATGCTACTCTTATCTCTTCTGATGCTGCAAGATGCTTGAAGATGCTGAAGATGCTAGTCTTCGGTAGGACTAGACTTTCTCTCCATTCTGGCATATCTGCAGCCCAGTCCACAATAACAGCCTTCCTTTGATAATGTTGCATATGTAGTGTAGATCCTTGCTTGCGAGTACTTTGGATGAGTACTCACGGTTGCTTTGCTACCCCTTTTTCCCCCTTTCTTCTTCTTTCCGGTTGATGCAACCAGATGTCGGAGCCCAGGAGCCAGATGCTACCGTTGATGCCTACTACTACGTGAAGACCGCCGATGACCAGTAGTTAGGAGGCTCCCAGGCAGGAGGCCTTGCCTTTTCGATCGTAGATGCTTTTGTGCTAGCCTTCTTAAGGCAAACTTGTCTAACTTATGTATGTACTCAGATATTGTTGCTTCCGCTGACTCTTGTGTTTTCGAGCTTATGTATTTGAGCCCTCGAGGCCCCTGGCTTGTAATATAAAGCTTGTATTAGTTTAATTTGTGTCTCGAGTTGTGTTGTGATATCTTCCCGTGAGTCCTTGATCTTGATCATACACATTTGCGTGTATGATTAGTGTACGATTGAATCGAGGGCGTCACAAGTTGGTATCAGAGCCGACTGCCTGTAGGTAGCCCCCTTTCCAACTCCTTGGCCGAAGTTGAGTCTAGTCACTAATTTTTTTTACTAACATGGTTGTGTGGCTTACAGGCCCACGTCGCCATTGGGTGGTATTAGGATCTTTTATTCCTCGTCTATACTCTAGGACTCTGATCTCTCTTCTAATCGGGTTAAACAATTTTGCTAACTCTGACATTAGGTTCTCGTAACCACTTCATCCCGGAGAGCCACTTCATTCCATGTGATCGCCTGCTTCACCAGAAGACTTCGAAGATACTCTCTGATGTTCGTTCGAGAACTTGTGCCCATCGCTTTTGCGATTCCCCTCCACCGTCAACCCCTATGGAAAACTACATACACTTGCCATTCATACAATCATTCCTCGTTGCTCTTGTTATTATAAGATGCCTCGAAATTCTCTCTATTGTTCCAAGAATCCTTTGTGCCTGCTTCCTTGCAGCTCCTTTTCCGCATGAATACATGTATGAATAATTCCTCACACTTACCGGGGATTCGTTCATCCCCAGTTGTTCATGTGTTTCACAAATGTCTTCAAAACGATATTCAATCTTCCGAAAATCTTCAGCAGCCTATTGATCTTGAAATTCTTGCTTGCTTGCATTATGGTTAATCCCATAAGTCTAGTAATCTTATTGGCATCTTTTGTCACTATCATTTTGAGTCCGTTGATTCAACTTGTGCGCGAATGCACGCAAATCATCGGTTGATCCTTATAAATTATCTTCTCAGACGTCTTTCCGAACCTGAACTGGTTCTCGACCAATAAAATTGTTGTCGATTGTACCCCTAAGTCTATTCAACTTATCCATCCTTTATCAGAGTGTTTGCTTATGATCCCTTGATTTGGAAATCATCATTCCTTTGCATTTGAGCTTTGAATTTGCCAGTTGTTTCTATAATATGATCTCCTTGCATTCTTTCTTCCTCTGATTGAGTACTGATACTCACATCAGCTCCGTTGTGGACCGCCAAATCCTTTGTTGGGATATTATCCGACAATGTCCTTCAGATTCATTAAACTTGTGAGTTTTGCCCTGACACATAATGCCTTTGGTAAATTCTATCATCTCATTTTGTCAACCATGCTCTGCTTTCGAGCTGGTATATTTTAATCCTGAAGTTAGTGGTATATGTTCCTAAGATACCCCTACGGGTTGAACCTATGCCTTCACTAATCCGTGTGAACTCGAAAGAGATGTGAGTCATACTCTGCTGGTGCTTCACCAGATAAATCTTTCGCACTACAAATTCTTCGAATACGAGGAGTGAATGAAAGGTTATGCATTTAAGAAGTGGGAGTCGACCTTGAACCTTTGTGTTCATGCCCATGGACCTGATGTAGAACTTATCATGGAAGCTGCTCGTAAAAATAATTACCCCCTTGTTATAACTTCATCTCGTATCGGTGGTTTGATCATTCATATTCGTGGTTCCGACCATAGTTTCTCCTTAATTCCATTTCCTGGACAAGTTAAAATACTTGTCTCCTGCAAGTCATTCACCTGTCCAACCTCTAATTTGATCTACCTTCAAGTATTGCCTCATGTTATCTCGATGATATTGTGTCATTGCACTACCTCTTGTAAATTCTTAATTGGAGTGATACTCCGCCACATCATTCCTAGCCTGATCGGCTATATCATTATCGTGCTAATTTAGCTGTGCTACCTGGTCCTTATTCCCGGAGCACAACTTTTTGACGATGAGCGAAGCTTACGTCGATCTTCTTCATCTTATCATTTGACCTCGAAGAACAAGCTTGATTTTGAACTTGTGTCGTATCCGTCGTTCCAATAGCCTTTCGCTTCATCCTTCCTGTTGCTTGATGTCGTCGCTCCTCGATGGCATCTTCATAGAGCCTCGCAGCAAATGCGTCATGATCAGCATCAACATTTTGACTTCCGTTTAGATGACAATTGAATTCATGGTGAGAAATACCATCCTTGCCCCTCGATGATTGGTGATATCACCAACAACACTATTGTCTTCTTCCCAACACATGTTTGATCATGTCTTGGTTATACTTTGAGCGCCTTGCCATTCTTGCAATTGTTCCTTGAGTATTTCTTGTGATCTTCAACTCCAACCTTTACTTGAAACACCATATCATTGCTACCTCGAAGCATGACGGTGGTATTTCGAATATCAACCAGAACATTGGAAGCGCAACGCTATATGTTTCTTGATCTCATATCCAAACACCGTTGTATGGGTTATATCATGAATCTTCCCTCGCCCCATTATCTAAATGCTTTTGAACTTGCTGTCCTATCATGTATATCCTACTCCGCTTTTCCTTGGGAAGGATATACTCCCAACTCTTATGTGTAAACACATATTCCTTTCCATTGGACTGTTTGATTTGATAATCATACTTTTCCTTTCCATTGGTTTGTTTAACCTTTCTTCTGATCTTTATGATATAAGCAGAAATAAATCCCTGCTTATAAAACACCCCCATGTACAACCTTGTCAGTGAGACCCTGTTACTAATGTTGCTGACATTTCGGTATCACCGATGGACGAGAACTTTGCCTATTGGTCCGCCTCGAATTAACGAGCAGGAAAATGGTTCTCTTCGTCCCTCGCCCTTGGTACCAACGTTGTTGCCAACATAACTGACAGACTATCCTCTGACATGCCTTGCTACCATGACCGTGCAATATGTCGGGTCCTTCCTACTTTTGAACCACATGGTGGGCCCATAACCCAGAGTTCCACCAGGATCGAAACCTGACTCCTGTACATCCTTGATTCCGAAGTATCCTTTTTCACCTGCCTTCGTATGTAATTCATGAGCCACCTTCCTAGTGATCTATTCTAGTATCAAACGCAATAATTTTTGTTGTTGTTGTTGTTGTTGTTGCTCCGAACCCCTTTCATCTTTTGATTAGGCATCGAATGATTGCCTGCCCGTTAAAACTTCTCATGGTACCTTCATACTTTGCTCTCGATGTTTAACTAAGTTTCAACTCGAGAGATACTTCCGCCTCATTCCCCGAATTTTTCACCAGATAATTAACCCTATAAGGGTCAGTTCTCCCGAAGTTACTCTTTACTTCCCCACTTAAATCTCGGGACGAGATTTCTTGTAGTGGAGGAGATTTGTAACACCCCCAGTGTCATGCTATAGTAACCCTCTGTGATTAAGCTAATCATTTTTCCAAACGATGCTTAATCACCTTTGTTCAATATCCCATTTGAAATTCCAGCCAATTCAAATTCAAGTGAAGTTTGAAGTTGCTCAAAAGTTGCTGGAAAAATGTTCATCGTTTGTAAAAAATTCCATAACAATTATTTGTTAAGGACCAAAACATCACTTCTGTGCAAAGATGAGCATTACCAATTATAACAGCACCAATTTAGCATTTTTAAATGCTATCCTATTTATGAAAAATACCAAATGAATTCTACTGGTCTCCAAAATAATTGTGGCACTGTCTAAGATCACCAGGGAATAAAAGGGTCACTTCCCATATCTTTCCTAAGTACATAGCATGCCCAATATTTTCTTACCCATCTCTGTTTATTAAAAAAAAGGAAAAGGGCCAGAGCCCCTGGCCTCCCCTTGGGCCTCGGCCCACCACGGCCAGCCGGCCCAGTGCCTCCTCTCCGCACTCGATCCCCTCCTCCCCTTCTATTCGACCGACCGAAACACTCCCGCTCGTTCCCGCCGGACCCGGCGCGGCGCCCCGCGCTGCCACATCGCCGGCGAGGGGATAAGGGTAGCCCCGACGCCTCGGGCTCCCTCCCCACTCGCCCACTTCCTCCTGTCCTTCCTCTCTCTCACTCCCCACCAGATCCCCCCTCCATCGAGCACCCCCTGTCTCCGCCCACCGGCGCCCACCGCGGCGACCGCTGCTCCCAACCCTCTTCAGCGCATCCCGGAGCTTCACGGCCGTCAGCATCGTCGTCCACGCCCACGAGCAGGAGCCGGAAGCCCCTCCATCGCCGAGCCGGCCTTCTTCTTCCTCCTCGGGCGCTGTCGACCTCACCGACGAATCTGACTCCGGCAAGCCTTCCCCGAGCCCACTTGTGCACACCTGCAGGGCCCGGTGAGCAGCCGCTTCGACCCCCCTCTCCCTTCTCCTCCCCGTGCACCGCAGTTAGCTTCCATGCGTGCTCGAGCTCCGGCCACCGTCGTTAGACTTCGCAGCCGACGCTGCGGGCCGTTTCAACGGCCACCGTTGCCGCCGTTTGACACGGTGCGATTCCCGCGTTCGAATGCACCAGATTCCACGCCGAAAGAGCCCCCACAGCCCACTTCTCCTTGCGCCACCGAATGCCACCGCCGCCTTGCTCGTCGCCGGCGATGCTCCGGTCGCCCCCGAACCCTCCAATCAGCACCGTTGGATGCGCGGCTCGACGCTCGCTCAAATGAGCCTACGCACGGGTCGAGCGACCCCTTGTAGCCAATTTCCAGCCGTTCCCGAGCGCGCCGCCGTTGAATATGGTCGCCGGAGACAACTCCGGCGCCGTTTCCGGCGTTGCTGACGTGGCTGACCACGTGGACCCCCCACAGCCGCTGCCATTGGGCCTCTGGGTCCCGTTGACCCAGTCAGATGCTGATTGGGCAGCGCCCAGTCATTGCCTGTGGGCCCCGCGTGGGCCCTGTTGACCAGTCAACTGGTCTGTTGAGCGCTGATGCAGGGCTGACGCCAGGATGACGTCACAATTCATTTTCTGACGAATTTAGTAATTAAAACAAATTTCAGAATATTGCTAAACCTTTGAAAAATCGTAGGTAATAAACCGTAACTCCGATGAAAGTGTTTTCTACATGAAAGTTGCTCAAAAAAATCCAACGAATCCGGATACGCGGTCGTTTACCTGTCAGATGCCTCTAACTATCTGAACATGGAACATTCCCCCTCCGGTCATTTGTCTGACACAGGTCCGGAACCGGGAAAACATTCCCGGTTAAATTCCCCCTTCACCTATATCGCGTAGTACTGCGTTAGAACACCCCTAGTACTGCTTATTGCTTGTCATGTATCTGTTTGCTCTCTATTTACTGTTTCTTCCCCCTCTTCTCTCCGGTAGACCCCGAGACTGTTGCTGATGTCCCTGTGATGTGGAGTCGGGTTGACCTGGAGGGTGCCCGCGAGATAATTACGAGGCATGGCCGGGCAATCCTAGCCCTTGCCGCAAGTCCACAAGACGGGGCAACGGGGTCACATCTTTCGTGAGTCTCTGCTTGTTACCGCGTGCTCCTAATCCACTACGATTTGGATATTTGATCCGAGGGGCCTCTGGCCTGATAGCACTAACCATCACGTGGGCATAGTATGGGTGTTCTGCGTCGTATGCATCAGCCGAAGCTTAATAGACGTCAGCGACTGAGTGGCGCGTGCCGGGTTGGACTGCGTAAGCGCCTGCCTTGTTGAAGGAGGTAGCTAGGTCTGCTCACCGGCCGCCCTCGCAACGTGCAGGAGTTCCCGGGGCGATGGCCCATGACCCATGGGGGCATAGGTTTAGTCCGGCGTGATGGCCTCTCTATTAAGCCTAGGTCGGGTTGCGGCGTATTGTTTGGCCGAGGTCGGGCATGACCCAGGAAAGTGTGTCCGGCCGGAGTTAATCGAGCGTGGTGGGTAAGTTGGTGCACGCCTGCAGGGAAGAAAACATCTATCGATAGCCTGTCCTACGGTAACGGACACTTGGAGTTGTATCCCGATCGATACAACTAGAACTGGATACTTGAGATGAGACATGGATATGAGGTGATAACTGGATAGTATGACTCTGGGATTGCTTTCTCGCAGGGAGTCGAGAAAGGATCTCTGGCCGAGGTTGATAACACTACTACTACTTTACTTTATGCTACTCTTCTGATGCTGCAAGATGCTTGAAGATGTTGAAGATGCTAGTCTTCGATAGGACTAGGCCTTCTCTCTATTCTGGCATTTCTGCAGCCCAGTCCACATATACAGCCTTCCTTTGATAATGTTGCATATATAGTGTAGATCCTTGCTTGCGAGTACTTTGGATGAGTACTCACGGTTGCTTTGCTACCCCTTTTTCCCCCTTTCTTCTTCTTTCCGGTTGATGCAACCAGATGTCGGAGCCCAGGAGCCAGATGCTACCGTTGATGCCTACTACTACGTGAAGACCGCCGATGACCAGGAGTAGTTAGGAGGCTCCCAGGCAGGAGGCCTTGCCTTTTCGATCGTAGATGCTTTTTGTGATAGTCTTCTTAAGGCAAACTTGTCTAACTTATGTATGTACTCAGATATTATTGTTTTTGCTGACTCTTGTGTTTTCGAGCTTATGTATTCGAGCCCTCGAGGCCCCTGGCTTGTAATATAAAGCTTGTATTAGTTTAATTTGTGTCTAGAGTTGTGTTGTGATATCTTCCCATGAGTCCTTGATCTTGATCGTACACATTTGCGTGTATGATTAGTGTATGATTGAATCGAGGGCGTCACAAGGATTTCACGGTGGCTAGCAGCATCCTTCAGCTCACGCCCCATCGTGGATATTCTCTCCTCGCATTGATGTCGAGCAGCCTGTTCGGCCTTCAGCTCGGCAGATGCCTTCTTGGCAGCCGCATTATTAATCCGGGCCTGCTCCTTGGCCCGGGCCAGCTCAGCCCGAAGGATCTCGACCGCGGCGGCACCATCTGCAGTCATCCATATTTCCATATAAAATCCTTAGCGTCCTGATCAATTACAAGCACGTGCATGTAATGACAAACCTCGAGGCATACCTTGCACTTCGTCAAATCGCCTGTTGATAAGCGTAATATCATCATCTGCCACATCAAGCTTCCGCTGCACCTCTGCAACCTCCGTAGTCCGGGCAGTCGCCAGGGAGGGAATAGCCTGTGTTCCAATTAATCGTTATTCCCTGGACATATCTTATTGATCCTCTGATCACCCCCCTTTGGGAAGCCAATCAAAGTCTCAGGGGCTACTACCTATACACAGATGCAGTTCGTGAATAAAACACACTCAATTATTTTTTGGTACAAACCTCAACGCCTCTTAACAGGCTCGCGCAGGCTTCGTTCAATCTGATTTTCGCGGACAGAACCCTTTCAACCACCATGCCCATCAAGGTACGATGTTCTTCCGAGACGGACGCCCGTCGCAACATGCTCGTCAATATATCCATCGCTTCTGGACCGCCGGAAGCTACTGCAGGAGTTCGGCCTCCCTTTGAAGGGATCCGCTGATCTATCCCCATAGTCGTCTCCGGCTGTAAACCGGATAGTCCGGGGGCTTCATTGTTGGCCCCTGGATCTTGGGCTACCAAAGTATCACCTTCGGCCGGTGTCTTCATCACCCCTCGCACCCCTTGTTGATCAGGAGAGGTCCTCCGGGACGACACCTCAAAGTCGTCCGCCTTATTAGGCGAAGAGACCGGTGGAGGTGTCTCGCTTTCCATCATCTCTGGGAGAAGATCTCCCGAATAAGAGGATTGGTGAAGAAGACTATTTGCCAAGCTGCGAAAACATATATTTTAGAAGTTACCCTGGTAACAGGAAAGGAACGGGATATGTTTAAACAAAACGTCCTGGTCCACTTACGATTCGGTTGGAGGCTTGCCCTCATCACGAGACTGTGCGAGGACGCCATCCTCCAGGCCCGAGCCGCCCGACTAGGGCACCTTGCCTCGCTTGGGAGCCCCTCTCTCCCAATCTTCGGAGGCAACCCTTTTCTTACCATGGGGTGACGATACGTCAACTCCCCCTTCACCTTTGTCTTCGGATGAGGGAATTTTGATTCCCTCGGGCACAAAGTTCGGTATACCTTCAGGATGAAGACCACCTTTGGTCCTCCCACTTTCCGCCTTGTCCTCCTCCACAGGCATCTGGTACGGTGCCGGGGCCAGCATCCTTGTTAGTACGGGATCTGCGGAGTCTTCGGGGAGGGGAGCCGGACACCAAATTCGCTCCGCTTTCTTTACCCAGCCCTGGAAGAAGATAGTTTACTCAATAACATATTACGACACGCTTAACTACAAAGTGTTCTGGGATTGAGCGCTTACCGAGGTATCCGGATGGTTGCAGTCGAGGCCGATGTCCTCGGTCGTGTCCGTCCACTGTTTCCAGAAAAACAACTTCCACATCCCTTTGTGCGTAGTACCGAAGAGGTGTTGGAGGGTCCGTGGTCCTTCCGGATTAAACTCCCACATCCGAAGAGGCCTACGCTGGCATGGCAGGATTCGGCGGATGAACATCACTTGAATCACGTTGACAAGGTCGATGTCCTTCTCAAGGAGGGTTCGGATGCGGCTCGGTAGAGTCTGCACTTCGTCAACTGATCCCCAATCCGGCCCCTTATTGATCCACAATGCAAGATGTAACGGTGGACCAGAACGGAACACGGGTATAGCCACCCACTTGGTACCGCGGGGTTCGGTGACGTAGAACCACTCCCGCTGCCATTGGTTGGATGCTTCGGCAAAAGAGCCCTTTGGCCAGGGAATATTGGTAAGCTTGCTCACTGCAGCGCCGCCGTACTCCGCTTGTTTCCCGTCGACCTCCTTTGGCCTCACGCTAAAGGTCTTGAGCCATAAGCTGAAGTGTGGGGGAATTCGGAGGAAGGCCTCACACGTAATGATGAACGCCGAGACATGGAGGAAAAAAATCTGGGGCTAGATCGTGGAAATCTAGTCCGTAATAAAACATGAGCCCTCAGACGAAGGTGTGAAGGGCGAAACCTAACCCTCGGAGGAAGTGAGAGATGAATACGACCCTCTCGCCGGATCTGGGAGTTGGAATAACCTGTCCTTGAGCAGGAAGCCTGTGGGGGATCTCCGGGGTCAGATATCTGGCTGCCCGAAGCTTCGCAATATCCTCCTCTGTAACAGAGGAGGCCACCTGTCGGCCCTGCAGGCTGGATCTGGACAAGACTGGGAAGCTTGAGCAATGGAATCAAACCTTGGGTGCTGGAACTCGAGGTTGTGGAGGTTGAGGAGAGGTTCGGCGTAAATAAAGACGGCCCTCGCCTCCTTTATAAAGACTGCGGGTATCAAACGCCTCCTCCTAAACCTAGAAACCTGCCTGTTCCTAAGGAATCTTTCCAATGCAACGGTTGGGTTACCCACACTCGTATTAAATAAGAATCCCGCGATAAGGGGACACGATCTTTGCCTCGACAAGACGTGCCAATAAAAACCCCGCCTCGAAACGTGGAGCAGCGGGACAGGAAACAATTCAAAATAATGACTGGGCGAGCGTGATGTCACGGCAGATTGGACTCGTAAAATATTATATCCTCTGGTGGTGCTTGTGTTGCAGATTCGGACACATTCGTCCGAAGACTACCCTGGAGTATTCGGAAAAGGGAACCCGCCTTGCAATGCCGAAGACAACCTGTGTCCGGATGGGACTCTCCTTGGCGTGGAAGGCAAGCTTGGCGACCAAATATGAGGATTCCTTTCTATGTAATTGACTTTGTACAACCCTAGTTCCCTCCGGTGTCTATATAAACTGGAGGGCTTAGTCCGGAACGCACACAGTCATACAGGCTAGACTTCTAGGGTTTTAGCCATTATGATCTCGTGGTAGATCAACTCTTGTAATACTCATATTCACCAAGATCAATCAAGCAGGAAGTAGGGTATTACCTCCATAGAGAGGGCCCGAACCTGGGTAAACATCGTGTCCCCTGTCTCCTGTTACCATCGACCTTAGACGCACAGTTTGGGAACCCCTACCCGAGATCCGCCGGTTTTGACACCGGCAGGGATCGCCCTGGCGGAGACCTCGGGAAGGGTTGAATTGATCCGTGAGCACTCCATTGATCTTGATCTGATATCTAACAGTGGTTATGCATTTCATGATGAGATCAACCCAGCCATGCCTGAATCCAATTTTCCTAAGCATTGCTTCCACGAAGCCCCAGTCAACTCGATCATAAGCTTTGCTCATATCAGCCTTGACAGTGATGTCTACTACGCAACTTTATTATTGTAGACACGTGTTGGGCCCCCAAGTGCAAAGTTTTGTAGGACAGTAGCAATTTTCCCTCAAGTGGATGACCTAAGGTTTATCAATCCGTGGGAGGCGTAGGATGAAGATGGTCTCTCTCAAGCAACCCTGCAACCAAATAACAAAGTGTCTCTTGTGTCCCCAACACACACAATACAATGGTAAATTGTATAGGTGCACTAGTTCGGCGAAGAGATGGTGGTAAAATTGTAATATGGATGGTAGAAATATATTTTATAATCTAAATAAATAAAACAGCAAGGTAGCAAATAGTAAATGGGCACAAAAACGGTATTGCATTTCTTGAAAATGAGGCCTAGGTCCATACTTTCGCTAGTGCAATCTCTCAACAGTGCTAATATAATTGGACCATATAACCAACCCTCAAAGTGCGATGAAGAATCACTCCAAAGTTCCTATCTAACGGAGAACATAAGAATAAATTGTTTGTAGGGTACGAAACCACCTCAAAGCTATTCTTTCCGTTCGATCTATTCAAGAGTTCATACTAAAATAACATAAATCTATTCTTTTCATTCGATCTATCCTAGAGTTCGTACTAAAATAACACCAAAGCAAATTCGTATTCATAATACTCAATCCAACATAAAGAACTTCAAAGAGTGCCCCAAGATTTCTACCGGAGAAACAAAGACAAGAACGTGCATCAACCCCTATGCATAGATTACCCCAATGTCACCTCGGGAATCCACGAGTTGAGTGCCAAAACATATATCAAGTGAATCAATACGATACCCCATTGTCACCATGAGTATTCAATTGCAAGACATATATTAAGTGTTCTCAAATCCATAAAAGTATTCAATCCGATAACAAGAAATCTCAAAGGGAAAACTCAATTCATCACAACAAGATAGAGAGGGGAAAACACCATATGATCCGACTATATTAACAAAGCCCGCGATACATCAAGATCGTTACATCTCAAGAACACAAGAGAGAGAGAGAGAGAGAGATTAAACACATAGCTATTGGTACAAACCCTCAGCCCCGAGGGTGGACTACTCCCTCCTCATCGTGGTGGCCGCCGGGATGATGAAGATGGCCACCAGAGTTGATTCCCCCCTCCAGCAGGGTGCCGGAATGGGGTCTAGATTGGTTTTCGGTGGCTACAAAGCCTTGCGATGGCGGAACTTATGATCTAGGTTAACCCCGAGGGTTTTCAGAGTATTTGTGAATTTATAGGGTAAAGAGGGGGTGCGGGAGGCCACCGAGGTGGGCACAACCCACCTTGGTGCGCCTGGGGGCCCAGGCGCGCCCTGGTGGGTTGTGCCCCCCTCGTGGCACCCCCCAGGAGTTACTCTGGCCCATCGGGAGTATTCTGGTCCATAAAAAATCCACAAAAAGTTTCACGCTGTTTGGACTCCGTTTGATATTGATTTCCTGCGATGTAAGAAACAAGGAAAAAATAGCAACTGGCACTGGGTCAATAGGTTAGTCCCTAAAAATGATATAAAGTTGCTATAAAATGATTGTAAAACATCCAAGAATGATCATATAATAGCATGAAGACTTCATAAATTATAGGTACGTTGGAGACGTATCAGACAGCCACATAGCCCTCCTTCCCCATTCTCTTGTTCAAAAGAAAATGAGTTAGCTCGTATGCAAAGAGTGCATTATCAGTTATCAGTCGTCCCGGGACAAATGCACTCTGGTTATCAGATATGAGTTCTGGCCAAATAATCTTGATGCGGTTTTCAAGGACCTTTGACACCAATTTATAGACAACATTGCACAAACTTATTGGTCGCAGATCCTTGATTCTACTTGGGTCTTTCACTTTGGGGATCAGCACTACAAGCGTATCATTCCATCCCTCGGGTAGCGTACCCCCATTAAGGACCTGTAGTACTTCCTCCACCACATGATGACCCATGAATTGCTAGTGTCTATTGTAGACGATAGAAGGCATACCATCACGCCCCGGTGCCTTCGAGATCTCCAATATGATCAAGAGCATCCTTAACTTCCTCTCTTGTGAATTCAGCATCTAGGACAGCATGCATAGACGCAGTTATTCACGGCTGGACTTTGCTAGTAATTTCATACAAGCGATCACCAGCCGCTCAGGAAAATAGATCCTGAAAAAATGAGCAAACGTAGTTAGTCATCTCTTCGCTCTCAATCGACCCATCCTCCTTCCTGAGTAATTTCACCCGGTTCGCCTTCTTGCGCCCCGAAGCAACAGCCTTGTAGTAGCGGATATTGTTGTTTCTGCTGCCTTCCTTCAGCCATGTCACATGCGCTCGCTGTTTCATTTTAATGTTCTTCTTCTCCTCAAGCTCCTCAACCAAGCAACGGAGCCGTGCCTCCTCTCTAATTTTTTACTCTGAAACGGGAGCTCTCATACATACCTCAAGATACCTCCGGGCTCTCTTAAGCTTCTCGTCCAGATCACCTACTACTTCCTTACTCCATCTCCTCATACCTTCGGGCACTTTGCGCATCACCTGAGCAACACCTCCCGTCCCTTCTTGCCACCCCTTCTCCCATTCCTCCTTGATTATCTCGCTGCATCCTTCCTCCTTGAGCCACCAAGCTTCAAACTGGAACCCATGATCACCTCCAGGACCTCTCTTCCGTTCATCTTTGGTAATCACCACGATCGCCCGGTGGTCCAAGTGATGTGGCCTTTCGTTAATCACTGCAAAACCTGGAAATGTCTCACACCAACAACCATTTGCAGCAACCCTATCCAGCCTCTCGCATATATATGTGTCCACTTCATGACTGTGGTTCCTCCAGGTGAACTTGTCGCCCATAAAACAAATATCAGCAAGGTCACATCCTTCTAGCGCTTCCCTGAAGTTGTCCATCAATCATTGGGGTCGAGCCACCCCTCCTAGCTTCTCATCAGAAGACAATATCTCATTGAAGTCCCCCAAGCATAGCCATGGGCGCCCCTGTTGGTGCTGTTGTCCAAGGATTCGAAGAGTCCTCCAAGTTTCCTTCTTCTGCTCTAGTACAGATTCACCATACATACCAGTTAATCTCCATATGTGACCATGCTCTCCAGCAACATCCACATCAATATACCTCCTCCCAAATGACCGTAATGTCACATCTACTCCCCGCTTCCAAAGCAAGGCAATGCCCCTACTTCTGCCATTCGCATCCCACGCCACCATGTTGGCGAGCCACAACAACCACCGAAACCTATCTAGCTCCTTCTCCGTCAGCTACGTTTCAGCCAGGAAAAGAATATCGGGCTCCTCCGTCCTCCCCAAATAGAGGAGGCTATGAACTGTCGGGCCATTCCCGAGACCCCGGCAGTTCCAGCTTATAATCTTCATTGGTCCCGGCGGGGCTGCTCTTGCAGCCCGGACGATATGTTTCCAGTGTATGTAGGTCCACCTTCCCACATCTCAACGTGGCCATCTGCTTGCACCTTGATGCGGCTTGAAGCTACGTCGGTATTTCCCCAAAGAGGAAGGGATGATGCAGCACAGCGGCGGTAGGTATTTTCTTCAGTGATGAAACCAAGGTTATCGAACCAGCAGGAGAACCGAGCAACACTACGTAAACAACACCTGCACACAAATAACAAATACTCGCAACCCGATGTGTTAAAGGGGTTGTCAATCCCTTTCGGGCAACGGCGCCAGAGATAGGCAAACGAACATGAGGAGTAGTAAATATTGATAGATCGAACGCCAAATAAAATAAATTGCAGCAAGGTATTTTTGTGTTTTTGGTTTAATAGATCTGAAAATAAGAGCAAAGGAAAATAGATCGCAAAGGCAAATATATTAAAGAAGAGACCCGGGGGTGATGTCTACTACACAACCTTCTTCTTGTAGACGTCGTTGGGCCTCCAAGTGCAGAGGTTTGTAGGACAGTAGCAAATTTCCCTCAAGTGGATGACCTAAGGTTTATCAATCCGTGGGAGGCGTAGGATGAAGATGGTCTCTCTCAAACAACCCTGCAACCAAATAACAAAGAGTCTCTTGTGTCCCCAACACACCCAATACAATGGTAAATTGTATAGGTGCACTAGTTCGGCGAAGAGATGGTGATACAAGTGCAATATGGATGGTAGATATAGGTTTTTGTAATCTGAAAATATAAAAGCACCAAGGTAACTAATCATAAAAGTGAGCACAAACGGTATTGCAATGCTAAGAAACAAGGCCTAGGGTTCATACTTTCACCAGTGCAAGTTCTCTCAACTATAATAACATAATTGGATCATATAACTATCCCTCAACATGCAACAAAGAGTCACTCCAAAGTCACTAATAGCGGAAAACAAACGAAGAGATTATGGTAGGGTACGAAACCACCTCAAAGCTATCCTTTCTGATCGATCTATTCAAGAGTCCGTAGTAAAATAACATGAAGCTATTCTTTCCGTTCGATCTATCATAGAGTTTGTACTAGAATAACACCTTAAGACACAAATCAACCAAAACCCTAATGTCACCTAGATACTCCAATGTCACCTCAAGTATCCGTGGGTATGATTATACGATATGCATCACACAATCTCAGATTCATCTATTCAACCAACACAAAGAACTTCAAAGAGTGCCCCAAAGTTTCTACCAGGGAGTAAAGACGAAAACCTATGCCAACCCCTATGCATAGATTCCCAAGGTCACGGAACCCGCAAGTTGATCACCAAAACATACATCAAGTGAATCAATAGAATACCCCATTGTTACCACGGGTATCCCACGCAAGACATACATCAAGTGTTCTCAAATCCTTAAAGACTCTATCTGATAAGATAACTTCAAAGGGAAAACTCAATCCATTACAAGAGAGTAGAGGGGGAGAAACATCATAAGATCCAACTATAGTAGCAAAGCTCGTGATACATCAAGATCGTACCACCTCAAGAACACGAGAGAGAGATCAAACACATAGCTACTGGTACATACCCTCAGCCCCGAGGGTGAACTACTCCCTCCTCGTCATGGAGAGCGCCGGGATGATGAAGATGGCCACCGGTGAGGGATCCCCCCTCCGGCAGGGTGCCGGAACAGGGTCCCGATTTGTTTTTGGTGGCTATAGAGGCTTGCGGCGGCGGAACTCCCGATCTATTCTGCTCCCTGATTTTTTTAGGGCATATGGACATATATAGGCGAAAGAAGTCGGTCAGGGGAGCCACGAGGGTGGGGGCGCGCCCGGGGGGCAAGCGCGCCTCCCTGCCTCATGGGTTCCTCGAAGCTTCCCTGACGTCTACTCCAAGTCTCCTGGATTGCTTCCGTTCCAAAAATAACGCTTCCAAAGGTTTCATTCCATTTGGACTCCGTTTGATATTCCTTTTCTTCGAAACACTGAAATAGGCAAGAAAACAACAATTTGAGCTGGGCCTCCGGTTAATAGGTTAGTCCCAAAAATAATATAAAAGTGTTTAGTAAAGCCCAGAAACAACCAAAACAGATAATATAATAGCATGGAAGAATCAAAAATTATAGATACGTTGGAGACGTATCAGGGGGCCGTAGGTTTCACTAGTAGCTTCTCTCGAGAAAAATAGCAAACGGTGGGTGAACAAATTACTGTTGGGCAATTGAAAGAACTTCAAATAATCATGAGGATATCCAGGCAATGATCATTATACAGGCATCACGTCCAAGATTAGTAGACCGACTCCTGCCTGCATCTACTATTATTACTCCACACATCGACCGCTATCCAGCATGCATCTAGTGTATTAAGTTCATGGAGAAACGGAGTAATGCAATAAGAATGATGAAATGATGTAGACAAGATCTATTTATGTAGAAATAGACCCCATCGTTGTATCCTTAGTACCAACGATACGTACGTGTCGGTTCCCCTTCTATCACTGGGATCAAGCACCGTAAGATCGACCCCACTACAAAGCACCTCTTCCCATTGCAAGATAAATAGATCAAGTTGGCCGAAGAAAACCCAAATATCGGAGAAGAAATACGAGGCTATAAGCAATCATGCATATAAGAGATCAAAGAAGACTCAAATAACTTTCATGGATAAAAAGTAGATCTGATCATAAACTCAAAGTTCATCGGATCCCAACAAACACACAACAAAAAGAATTACATCATATGGATCTCCAAGAGACCATTGTATTGAGAGTCAAAAGAGAGAGAGAGAGGAAGCCATCTAGCTACTAACTACGGACCTGTAGGTCTACAAAGAACTACTCACGCATCATCAGAGAGACACCAATGGAGGTGGTGAATCCCTCCGTGATGGTGTCTAGATTGGATCTGGTGGTTCTCGACACTGCGGTGACTGGAATTGATTTTCGTCGACTCCCCTAGGGTTTATGGAATATTGGGGTATTTATAGAGCAAAGAGGCGGTTCGGGGGGGCGCACCCGAGGTGGGCACAACCCACCAGGGCGCGCCTAGGCCTCCAGGCGCGCCCTGGTGGGTTGTGCTCCCCTCGGAGCACCCCCCGGGCGCTTCTCTGGCCCACTGGATGTCTTCTCCAAAAAGTTTTGCTATGTTTGGACTCTGTTTGGTATGATTTCCTGCGATGTAAAATGCATGCGGAAAACAGCAACTGGCACTTGGCACTATTTCAATAGGTTAGTACCAACAAATGATATAAAATGACTAGGAAATGATTATAAAACATCCAATAATGATAATATAACAGCATGAAACAATCAAAAATTATAGATACGTTGGAGACGTATCAGACCTCTATTCTACCTTTCTTCCCATCATGCGTGTCGTCCTCCTCCCCGGCTCGGCTTCTCTTTGATCCACTTATATTCTGCTCCTTGAGTTCTCCAGCGAGTATGCCAGTCTCCCTAGCTTTCCTTCTAAACTTTCTCCCAGTAGGCCCTTTTCCACTCCGCTCCACACCCTCCTTACTCCCAACACCACTCCCTACTTCTTCAGACGCCACAGATTGTTGTTGCTGCTTGGTAAGTTTAGTGGGATCCACCTCCATGATCTGCTGAGATGACTCAGCTCTCTCTATACTTGATGGCGCCACTCCTTTCTCCACTGCTTGATCTACTCCCTTGGTTTTCTCAGTCCCCTCACCTCCATCCAGTAACCTACTCGGTTTCCCGCCTCTCTTGGCCTCCTGAGTTTTCTTTGCTGGGCTCGTCACTTCCTCCCCCTTGTCCTCCCTGCGAAGAACATCCCGACTCCCCTTCGAACTCCCCTCCGCCAGGTCAGGTTGTCACTGCCGCTGCCCGATCGGACACTATCTCTCCCATGCCCATACTATCTGCTACCCCCTGCACCCGGTTACCATTCTTCCATGACCCATCATCCAAACCTCTCCTCCTCTATCCCATATCTGCCTTGAGCCACCGACCAAACTAGGCCTCCTCCCATTTCCTCATCCTCTTCGAGCAGTCTTTGTCACTATGACCAATGATGCCACACGTGTAACAAAAATCCAGGAGAAACTCATACTCAAATCGGCACCACTGACCATCTTGTTCTTCCTCCTCCCCGTCCTTGCCTTCCTTCTTTCTCCGCCTAGCTTTCTTTCCGTCATCATCGTCTTCAAGCATGAACCCTCGCATGATAGGTTTGTCAATGCACATCCTCACTTTCACCCTCAAGAACCTCCCCACTGCCATTCCATTCCTACCTGTATCTGCCTCCACAATAATTCCAATGGTATTGCCAATCGCCTCCGCCGAGTCCTCATTCATCATACCTAGCGGTAGACCAAATACTCGCACCCAGATTGGTATATTGTTGAATGCATAGTCCTCCATGCGCCCACTTGGCACATAATCCTCCACCACGACTAGATCTTTATCAAAAATCCAAGGTCCATCCTCAATTGTCTTCCGCTTCCCCGATTCTTGGTTGAAAGTGAATAAGAACAGATTCTCTCCCACCTCCTGACAATATGTACCCTTGATTGGGCACCACACCCGTCCTAGAGAGAGAGACCGCGTTCTGATGCGCCAGTTTGTCCGATAGCACCTTGATGTCGCTTGAAGCTACGTTGGTATTTCCCGAAAGAGGAAGGGATGATGCAGCATAGCGGCGGTAGGTATTTCCCTCATATATGAAACCAAGGTTATCGAACCAGTAGGAGAACCAAGCAGCAGCACGTAAACAGCCCCTGCACACAAATAACAACACCTCGCAACCCGATGTGTTAAAGGGGTTGTCAATCCCTTTCGGGTAACGGTGCCAGAAACGGTGCGTGGACAGGAGAAAGTAGTAATAGATTGAGATAATAGATCGCAAATGAAATAAAGTGCAGCAAAGTATTTTTGCATTTTTCGTTTAATAGATGTGAAAATAAATGCAAGGAAAAAGTAGATCGCAATGGAAAATATAAGAAAGAAGACCCGGGGGACGTAGATTTCACTAGTGGCTTCTCTCGAGAAAGATAGCAAACGGTGGGTAAACAAATTACTGTTGGGAAATTGATAGAACCTCAAATAATTATGACGATATCCAGGCAATGATCATTACATAGGCATCACGTCCAAGATTACTAGACCGACTCCTGCCTGCATCTAATACTATTACTCCACACATCGACCGCTATCCAGCATGCATCTAGTGTATTAAGTTCATGGAAAAACGGAGTAATGCAAAACGATGACATGATGTAGACAAGATCTATCTATGTAGAGATAGACCCCATCGTTTTATCAGTAGTAGCAACGATACATACGTGTCGTTTCCCTTTCTGTCACTGGGATCAAGCACCGTAAGATCGAACCCACTACCGGGCACCTCTTCCCATTGCAAGATAAATAGATCAAGTTGGCCAAACAAAACCCAAATATCGGAGAAGAAATACGAGGCTATAAGAGATCATGCATATAAGAGATCAAAGAAACTCAAATAACTTTCATGGATATAAAAAGATATGACTGATCATAAACTCAAAGTTCATCAGATCCCAACAAACACACCGCAAAAAGAGTTACACCATACGAATCTCCAAGAGACCATTGTATTGAGAATTCAGCGAGAGAGAGGAAGCCATCTAGCTACTAACCATGGACCCAAAGGTCTACAAAGAACTACTCACGCATCATCGGAGAGACACCAATGGAGGTGGTGAACCCCATCCGAGATGGTGTCTAGATTGGATCTGGTGGTTCTGGACTCTGCGGCGGCTGGATGAATATTTCGTCGACTCCCCTAGGGTTCTGTTATTTTTGGGGTATTTATAGAGCAAAGAGGCGGTCCGGGGGCACCCGAGGTGGGCACAATCCACCAGGGCGTGCTTGGGCCTCCTGGCGCCCCCTGGTGGGTTGTCCCCTCCTCGGAACTCCCCAGGTGCAATTAGGGCCCAATATCTTCCTTCTGGTCCATACAAAATCTCCGTGAAGTTCCATTGCATTTGGACTCCGTCTGATATTGATTTCCTGCGATGTAAAAAACATGCAAAAAACAGCAAATGGCACTTGGCACTATTGATACGTCTCCAACGTATCTACTTTTTCTCACGCTTTTTCCTCTTGTTTTGGACTTTAATTTGCATGATTTGAATTAAACTAACCCCTGAGTGATGTTGTTTTCAGCAGAATTACCATGGTGCTATTTTTTTGTAGAAATAAAAGTTCTCGAAATGAAACGAAACTTTGAGAGGAATTTTTATGGAATAAAAGAGGATTTTTGGACCAAGACCCACCAGAGAGGGGCCCCTGGGTGGGCACAACCCACCAGAGCGCGCGCCCCTCTCTTGGCGCTCCCAGGTGGGTTGTACCCACCTGGTGTCCCCCAGACGATCCCCTGATACTATGAAATCACATTATTCCAGAAAAAAATCATGGAGAAAGAATTATCGCGTTCCACGAGACGGAGCCGCCGCCAAGCCCTGTTCTTCCTCGGGAGGACAGATCTGGAGTTCGTTTGGGGCTCTAGAGAGGGGGATCTTCGTTCTTCATCATCACCAACCATTCTCCATCGCCAATTCCATGATGCTCCCCACCGGGAGTGAGTAATTTCTTCGTAGGCTCGCTAGTCGGTGAGGAGTTGGATGAGATTCATCATGTAATCGAGTTAGTTTTGTTAGGGCTTGATCCCTAGTATCCACTATGTTCTTAGATTGATGTTCCTATGACTTTGTTATGCTTAATGCTTGTCACTTTGGGCCCGGGTGCCATGAACTCAGATCTGAACCATTTATGAATTCATCATTATATCCATGTTTTAGATCCGATCTTGTAAGTTATAGTCACCTACTACGTGTTATGATCCGGCAACCCCGGAGTGTCAACAACCGGGCTGATACGTCTCCAACGTATCTATAATTTATGAAGTACATGCCATGTTTACTATTGTATTATATGATTTTGGTATGATTTGATTAGAACTAACCCGGACTGACGTTGTTTTCAGCAGAACTCCTGTGGTGTTATTTTTTGTGCAGAAATAAAAGTTCTCGAAATGCGATGAAAATCAACGGAGAATTTTTCTGGAAATTATAAGAAATACTGGAACGAAGAGTTACTGGAGGGGAGGCCAATGGGCCCCACGAGGGTGGAGGGCGCGCCCCTGTGCCTCGTGGACTCTCCGTGGGCCCCCCTGACCTGTTCTCGATGCTAACCTCTCTTATAAATACCCAAACCTCCAGAAAATAACCCAGATCGGAAGTTCCGCCGCCGCAAGCCATTGTAGCCACGAGAAATCAATCTGGGCCCTCTCTAGCACCCTGCCGGAGGGGGCCATCATCACCGGAGGCCATGGGGGAGGATCCTGGAGGGGCCATCATTGCCATGAAGGCCAAGGACCAGAGGGAGAACCTCTCCCCATCCAGGGGGAGGCCATGGAGGAGGAAGCACAAGGGGGAGAACCTCTCCTCCTCTCTCTCGGTGGCGCCGGAGTGCCATTGGGAGGGGAATCATCGCCGCGGTGATCGTCTTCATCAACATCACCATCCTCATCACCATCCTCATCTCTTTTACGCGGTCCACTCTCCCGCACCCCGCTGTAATCCCTACTTGAACATGGTGCTTTATGCCATATATTATGATCCAATGATGTGTTGCAACCCTATGATGTTTTGAGTAGATATCCTTTGTCTTTGGGTTGATTGATGATCTAGATTGGTACGAGTTGTATGTTTTATTTTGGTGCTGTCCTATTGTGCCCTCCGTGTCGCACAAGAGTGAGGGATTCCCGATGTAGGGTGTTGCCATACGTTCATGATTCTCTTATAGTGGGTTGCTTGAGTGACAGAAGCATAAACCCGAGTAAGGGGGTTGTTGCGTATGGGATAAAGGGGACTTGATGCTTTAATGCTATGGTTGGGTTTTACCTTAATGATCTTTAGTAGTTGTGGATGCTTGCCAGAGTTCCAATCATAAATGCATATGATCCAAGAACAGAAAGTATGTTAGCTTATGCCTCTCCCTCATATGAAATTGCAATGACGACTACCGGTCTTGTTAACAATTGCCTAGGATAATTCCGCACACCAACCCAACATTATTCCACACTCGCTATTTAAAATATTTAGTAATATATTCTAAATTTATGATAACAGCACCTAATTTTATATTTTATCTCTCCGATACCATGCAAAGTTATCCTCTTCATACCCACAACGTAGTTTTATTTCTTGTTTCTAGTTGGAAGCAAATGTTCGATGTACGTAGAGTCGTATTAGTGGCAGATAGGACTTGAGAGAATATTGATCTTACCTTTAGCTCCTTGTGGGTTCGACACACCATACTTATCACTTCCACCTTTGGGAATTGCTACGATGATTCCCTGCACTTGGGGATTATCACGGGCCCACTCCCGGTGATGACCGTAGTTTGAGGAGTTCATGTATTCACTATGTGTTAATGCTTTGTTCCGGTTCTCTATTAAAAGGAGACCTTAATATCCCTTAGTTTCCAATATGGACCCCGCTGCCACGGGAGGGTAGGACAAAAGATGTCATGCAAGTTCTTTTAATAAAGCACGTATGACTATTTACGGAATACATGCCTACATTATATCGATGAACTGGAGCTAGTGCCGTATCACCCTAGGTTATAACTGTCACATGATGAATATCATCCAACAAGTCACCGATCCAATGCCTACGAATTTATCTTATATTGTTTCTGCTAAGTTACTACTGCTATCATCACTGTTACACTGCTACAAATTACTGCTATCACCGTTACTGCCGTCACCACTATCAAACTACTGTGCTATTGATCACTTTGCTGCAGATAATTAATCTCCAGGTGTGGTTGAGTTGACAACTCAGCTGCTAATTCCTTCAAATATTCTTTAACTCCCCTTGTGTCGAATCTATAAATTTGGGTTGAATACTCTATCCTCGAAAACTGTTGCGATCCCCTATACTTGTGGGTTATCAAGACCTTTTTATGGCGCCTTTGCTGGGGAACATAGCAATATTTGTTGAGTCACTTGGGATTATTATCAATTTATCACTATGAAGAATCTGAAGGATCCTAAGACTAAGATTTATCCCTCAAAGACGAGGGGAGGTAAGGAACTGCCATCCAATTCTGCTTTAGATTCACCTTCTGTTATGAGTAAACTTGCAACACCACCACATGCTATCAGTTCTAATATGTCGCGAGTTATTGATGATGCTACTTCTACTATGAATGATGCTTATGATTATGCTAGTACCTTGCTTGATAATGATGATGTGCCACTTGGTGATTTTCTTGATGAACAAACTGCTAGAGTAATACAACATGATGTTGTTGAATCTGATGATGAGCTTGAAATTGAAACTCCTGAAACACCTACTAGAGCTAGCCTTCCTAGATATGAACTGCCTAAGATACCGGAAGGTGATGTTATGAATGAGGAGACAACTAGAGATATTCTTGCTTGTAAGGATAGAGATGATCTAGAAAAATTACTATGCAAGTATAAAGAAAAATCTCTAAATGCTAGAATGAAGTATGATCCTAAGTTTGCTACTTCACCTATCTTTATTGCTGATAAGGATTATGAATTCTCTGTCGACCCAGAGTTAATTACTTTGGTTGAATCTGATCCTTTCCATGGTTATGAAACTAAAACTTTTGTGGCACATCTTACTAAGTTGAATGATATAGCCACCCTTTTTACTCATGATGAGAAAACTTGCTATTACTTTATTCCCAAATTATTTCCTTTCTCATTAAAGGGTGATGCTAAAGCTTGGTACAATACTCTTGCTCCTGGTTGTATGCTTAGTCCCCAGGATATGATTTATTACTTCTCTGAAAAATATTTTCCTGCTCATAAGAAACAAGCTCCCTTGCAAGAAATATTTAACTTTGTTCAAACTAAAGAAGAGAGTCTCCCACAAGCTTGGGGGAGGCTTTGCCAGTTACTTAATGCTTTGCCTGATCATCCTCTTAAGAATAATGAAATGCTCGATATCTTCTATAATGGACTAACCGATGCTTCTAGGGACTTCCTAGATAGTTGTGCTGGTTGTGTTTTCAGGGAACGAACTATTGCTCAAGCTGAGAAATTATTGAATAACATATTGAAAAATTATGATGATTGGACTCTTCATGAACCACCGGCTACACCAACTCCGAAGAAGAAGGGTATATTATATCTCAGTCCTGGAGATATGCCTGAGGCAAAGAAATCTATGAAGGAAAAAGGTATTAAAGCTGAGGATGTTAAAAATTTACCTCCTATTGGAGAAATACATGGGCTTAATACACCACCACTGCCTAAGGTGGTAGAGGTAAATTCTTTGATGAAGTTTAATGAAAATGACAATACTCACAATATGCATCCTAGTCAATGCCTTTATGAGTTTGAAAACTACATTAGAGAACAAGATCACTTCAATGCAAATGTTATGAATATATTGAAATGCAATTCTGATATGATTGCTCGCTTGAGTGACTTGTTATTTAGAATTTCAAATGATGTTAGAGGTGTTGGAAAGCATGCTTCTATGGTTCAAACTCAGTTAGAACAAGTTGCTAAATCACAAAGAGAATTGCTTGATGAAATGAATAATAATATGCATGACTTTGTTGTTAGAGTTGCAACTAGAGGATGTAAAATGACTCAGGAACCACTTTATCCTGAGGGACACACTACTGGAATCAGCTAATTTGCCATCTGCTAGCTCTTTGTCGTCTGCTAGCTGACGGCAAAGAAGCTCTTTGCCATCAGCTACCCAAAAGCAGACGGCAAAGAAATGGCAGACGGCAAAGAAGCTCTTTGCCATCTGCGAGCTCTTTGCCATCTGCCAGCGGACGGCAAAGAATCTTTGCCGTCCGCTGGCAGACGGCAAAGAGAGAGGTGGCCCCACCCCCCGCCCGTTTGGAAAAAACTTAACGCCCCACCTCTTTGCCGTCTGCCAGCAGACGGCAAAGAGGCAAAAGGGCGGACGGCAAAGAGGAGACTACCTAACGGCCCGTACCCCCCCGCCCGTTACTCTCTGTTCTCTCCCTCTCTCTCCTCGCCGACGCGCCCCGCCACCACATCCCACCCCACCGCCGCCGCCGCCCCCACCAGTCGCCGCCGCCCGGTCGCCCCACCACCCCGCTACCCCACCGGCCCCCCGCCCCGTCGCCACTGCCGCCCAGCGCCGTCGCCCCAGCACCCGTCGCCCCCGCCGCCCCGGCCCCCCCGCGCCCCACCGCCCCGGCCCCCCGCCGCCCCGGGGCCCCGCCGCCCCCCCCGCCCCGTCGCCCCCCCGCCCCGGCCCCCCGGCGCCCCGGCCCCCCGCGCCCCACCGCCCCGGGCCGCCCCGCACCCCTCCTCCACCGGCCACCTCCTCCACCGCCCCGCCCCCCTCCTCCACCGGCCACCTCCTCCACCGGCCCTGCCCCAGGTGAGCTCTACCTCCTCTTTTTTTCCTTTTTTCCTGTTTTTTTAGTTTTAGGTTTATGTTTAGTTTAGATTTAGTTTTAGGTTTATTTTTAGGTTTAGATTTAGTTTTTTCCTTTTTTCTGTTTTATTAGTTTTAGGTTTATGTTTAGTTTAGATTTAGTTTTAGTTTTAGTTTTAGATTTAGGTTTAGTTTTAGGTTTAGTTTAGTTTGAGGAAAGAATAAGAAGAAGAGAAAAAGAGGAGAGGAGGAGAAGAAGAAGAGGAAAAAGGAAAGGAAGAAGAAGAAGAAGAAGAAGAAGAAGAAGAAGAGGAGGAGGAGAAGAAAAAAGAAGAAGAGGAAGAAGAAGAAAAAAGAGGAGAGGAGGAGAAGAAGTAGAGGAAAAAGGAAAGGAGGAAGAAGAAGAAGAAGAAGAAGAAGAAGGAAAAAAAGGAAAAAAGGAAGAAAAGGAAGAAGAGGAAGAAGAGGAAAAAAGAAGAAAAGGAAAAAAGAGGGGGGGAAAACCCGACCCGACACGGCACCCCGACCCCGACCCGGCACCCCGACACGACACCCTGACCCCGAGACCCTGACCCCGACACCGACACGACACCCCGACACCGACACCCTGACACCACACCCACCCTTACCCCGACACCGACACGGCACCCCGACCCCGACCCGGCACCCCGACCCGACACCCCGACCCCGAGACCCCGACCCCGAGCCTGACCCGACACCCCGACCCCGACACCGACACGGCACCCCGACCCCGACCCGGCACCCCGACCCGACACCCCGACCCCGAGACCCCGACCCCGACCCCGAGCCTGACCCGACACCCCGACCCCGACACCGACACAGCACCCCGACCCCGACCCGACACCCCGACCCCGAGACCCCGACCCCGAGCCTGACCCGACACCCCGACCCGACACCGACACGGCACCCCGACCCCGACCCGACACCCCGACCCCGAGACCCCGACCCCGACCCCGAGACCCCGACCCCGAGACCCCGACCCCGAGCCTGACCCGACACCCCGACCCCGACACCGACACGGCACCCCGACCCGGCACCCCGACCCGAGACCCCGACCCCGAGACCCCGACCCGACCCCGACACCCCGACCCCGAGCCTGACCCGACACCCCGACCCCGACACCGACACGGCACCCCGACCCCGACCCGGCACCCCGACCCGACACCCCGACCCCGAGACCCCGACCCCGACCCCGACCCGGCACCCCGACACCGACACGACACCCCGACCCCCGACACCTCCCGAAAAGGTGTTCTTTGGCCTTCCAGAAGCCGACGGGGTCATATATTTGTGAATTATTAGTTAGGTCATATAATTGAAGAAGATTCACAAAGAACTAACACTAGTGCACCTAGTCCTTCTAAAAAGAAAAGGAAGAATAAATATGATAGGACTTTCCATGCTTCTAGTGAACCTAAAATAGGAAAACCTCCTGATAATGAGAATGAAACTTCTATCTCCGATGCTGAAACTCAATCTGGTAATGAACATCCACCTAGTGATAATAAAAAAATAATGTTGGTGTTCATGAAGATGCTCAACCAAATGAAAAAGAACCAGATAAGGATGCTAGGATAGAACCACTTGTTGATCTTGATAACCCACAACCTAAAAATAAAAGGTATGATAAAAGAGACTTCATTGCTAGAAAACACGGTAGAGAAAGAGAACCATGGGTTAAAAAACCTATGCCTTTTCCACCCAAGTCAACTAAAAAGAATGATGATGAAGAATTTGAACGCTTTGCTAAAATGCTGAGGCCGGTATTTTTGCGTACTCGCTTGACTGATATCTTGAAAATGCCTCCTTATGCAAAGTATTGAAGGAAATATGCCCTAGAGGCAATAATAAAGTATTATATATTTCCTTATATCATGATAAATGTTTATTATTCATGCTAGAATTGTATTAACCGGAAACATAATACATGTGTGAATATATAGACAAACAGAGTGTCACTAGTATGCCTCTACTTGACTAGCTCGTTAATCAAAGATGGTTATGTTTCCTAGCCATAGACATAAGTTGTCATTTGATTAACGAGATCACCTCATTAGGAGAATGACGTGATTGACTTGACCCATTCCGTTAGCTTAGCACTCAATCGTTTAGTATGTTGCTATTGCTTTCTTCATGACTTATACATGTTCCTATGACTATGAGATTATGCAACTCCCGTTTACCGGAGGAACACTTTGTGTGCTACCAAACGTCACAACGTAAATGGGTGATTATAAAGGTGCTCTACAGGTGTCTCCAAAGGTACTTTTTGGGTTGGCGTATTTCGAGATTAGGATTTGTCACTCCGATTGTCGGAGAGGTATCTCTGGGCCCACTCGGTAATGCACATCACTATAAGCCTTGCAAGCATTGTGACTAATGAGTTAGTTACAGGATGATGTGTTATGGAACGAGTAAAGAGACTTGCCGGTAACGAGATTGAACTAGGTATCGAGATACCGACGATCAAATCTCGGGCAAGTAACATACCGGTGACAAAGGGAACAACGTATGTTGTTATGCGGTCTGACCGATAAAGATCTTCGTAGAATATGTGGGAGCCAATATGGGCATCCAGGTCCCGCTATTGGTTATTGACCGGAGACGTGTCTCGGTCATGTCTACATAGTTCTCGAACCCGTAGGGTCCGCACGCTTAACGTTACGATGACAGTTGTATTGAGTTTTGATGTACCGAAGGAGTTCGGAGTCCCGGATGAGATCGGGGACATGACGAGGAGTCCCGAAATGGCCGAGACGTAAAGATTGATATATTGGACGACTATATTCGGACTTCGGAAAGGTTCCGAGTGATTCGGGTATTTTTCGGAGTACCGGAGAGTTACGGGAATACGTATTGGGCCTTATTGGGCCATACGGGAAAGAAGGAAAAGGGCCTCAAGGGTGGCCGCACCCCTCCCCTTGGTCTGGTCCGAATTGGACTAGGGAAGGGGGGCTTTTCCCTTCCTCTTTTCCTATTCCATATGGGAGGTGGAATCCTACTAGGACTAGGGAGTCCTAGTAGGACTCCACACTTGGTGCGCCCCCTCCTAGGGCCGGCCTCCTCCTCCCTTGCTCCTTTATATACGGGGGCAGGGGGCACCCCATGGACACACTTGATATACGATATTCTTAGCCGTGTGCGGTGCCCCCTCCACCATATTACACCTCGATAATACCGTTGCGGAGCTTAGGCGAAGCCCTGCGTCGGTGGAACATCATCATCGTCACCACGCCGTCGTGCTGATGAAACTCTCCCTCAACACTCGGCTGGATCGGAGTTCGAGGGACGTCATCGAGCTGAACGTGTGTAGAACTCGGAGGTGCCGTACGTTCGGTACTTGATCGGTCGGATCGTGAAGACGTACGACTACATCAACCGCGTTGTGATAACGCTTCCGCTGTCGGTCTACGAGGGTACGTGGACAACACTCTCCCCTCTCGTTGCTATGCATCACCATGATCTTGCGTGTGCGTAGGAAATTTTTTGAAATTACTACGTTCCCCAACAAGTATATGAAAGACATCATCACAAATAAGAGAAAAATACCGAAAGCTGAAATCTCCACTATGCTTGCTAATTATACTTTCAAAGATAGAGTACCTAAAAAACTTGGAGATCCGGGTATACCAACTATACCTTTCTCTATCAAAAAGAATTATGTGAAAACTACTTTGTGTGATTTAGGAGCTGGTGTTCCTGTTATGCTGTTCTCTTTATATAAAAGACTTGACTTGAATAAACTCACACCTACTGAAATATCTTTGCAAATGGCTGACAAATCAACTGCCATATACCTATCGGTATTTGTGAGGATGTGCCCGTTGTTGTTGCTAATGTTAATATTTTGACTGACTTTGTTATACTTGAGATGCCCGAGGACGACAACATGTCGATTATCCTTGGTAGACCCTTCTTGAATACTGCAGGGGCTGTTATTGATTGCAATAAAAGCAAGGTCACTTTTCATATTAATGGTAATGAGCATACGGTGCACTTTCCGAAGAAACAATTCCAAGTGAATGGTATTAATGTTATTGAAAAATCTCCGATAATCACTATTGGAAGTTTTCAAATACCTCTACCTACTGTCAAAAAGAAATATGAAATGCTTATTGTTGGGGACATTCATATCCCCATTGAGGTAACTTAGTGATTTACCAAAATTCTTCGGTTTCATGCTAATCGAAAGTGGTTGTTAATAAGACCTGGTCAACCTTATTAATGAATCATTTTTGAGCGGTATGAAGTTGATGAATTTAGTAAGCACTACCTTCTGTCTTTACTTTTTGTTCTCTGTTTTTATTAGTTAAATAAAATAAAATGCCATGTTTAGTCTGTTTTCTGAATTTTCCGTCCAATAAAAAATGACCCAAAAATAAAAGTGCTCAGAATGCCCTGAAAATTTATACGATTTTTTCTCTGAATATTTCTGAATTTTTGGTGCAAATAATACCAGAGGGAGGTGCACCAGGTGGGCACAACCCACCTGGGCGCGCCAGGACCCCCAGGCACGCCCTGGTGGTTGTGGTCCCCATGTGGGCCCCCTCACTTATCTCTTTAGTCCACATCCTCACTTACCTCGAGAGAAAAATCCCCATTGCTCTCTCTCCCGTGTTCTTGAGCTCAAACCTACGGATTTCGATCTCTTTGCTCGAAGCTCCGTTTTTGAAACTGTTTCGGGAGATTGTTGCTTGGTATGTGATTCCATCATTTGTCCAATTAGTTTTTGTTTTAGTACTTTATACTTTGAATAATTAGCTACTCTTCGTGCTGTTGTAGATGATCTTGCATGTTGAATTCTTAGTGTTCTAAGTAGTTTGAATGCTTGCTATGGCCTCTATGTATCCCTATGAGAAGTTGATATCAATTTTGTGAAGTTTTGTTGAGAAAATTTTGTGGACTAAAAATTCAGATTTTTGTTCATAGGAAAAATTGTACGCGGACATGAATATCTTCAGGAAGTTTGGCTCTAAGAAGAACTCCAAGGGTGTTATTGGGGAGTCTTCTGACAGTGATCTCCACCCTCGGAGGTTGGCGGAGGTACGGCCGTGCGAATGGCCGCATACCCCATTTCTGCAAGAGGCTGGGATTCTTGCAGAGTTCATGCAATATATTGCCAATGCCGGCCTCACCGACTTCATCGCAGATGAGTGTGACCAGCACCAAATCCTCACAAACATCTTTGTTCAGAGTTTTACTTTCCTGCCTAGAAATAATCCTCCTGAAGTGAGCTTTGATTTATATGCTGAAAACCATTAGATACCACTTACTCAGTTTTGTGACATATGCATGATCCTATGTGATGGGAGCTTGGCAGAGCCCAGGCCGGCCAAGTTTGAGGCCTTCTGTCGCACTTTGACAGTGGGTGATGAGAGAGGAGTGTCAGCCATCACTGCCGCTGGCTTACATTTTCCTGCTGTTCGTTACTTTGCAGTTTTTATTACCAAATGCTTGCTTGCTAGGGAGAAGGCGGGTGCACTTAGTTCACCAGACCTTGCTGTTTTACATCCTGCACTTGAGGGCGACAACATGTATAGCTTGGGAGCTATCGTGGCTCGTCGCCTGCATCTTAATAAATCCCAGGGTAAAATACATGGAGGGATTTTTGCTACTCGTTTGGTGGCTCACTTCGAGGTTGAGATACGCCCTCATGATTACCCTGTGACCAAGGTTTACCATGACCGAGCAGCCATGGATCACCACCATTTCACTGATAATAACTCTCCCGCCATTCCCATTCCTTATAACCTGGTCTTCAGCGTTAAAACTCGTGATATTATCCCCTTGCCTGCACCTGCTTTGTTTGATTTTGCTGCCAGGGGCAGATATAGGATTATGCCCGCGGACATCATTGCCTACCGGAACGCTCGGGCTGCTGCGGAGGCAGCACAGGCGGAGCCTCAGCAGTGGGGTGAGTGGATGCCCGCTCCTCAGGATCCCTACTACCATCCGGGCTACTGATCGACTACCAAGTTAGGCCAAAAGCCTAAGCTTGGGGGAGTACGTGTTCTCACCGACATTATGTTCATGTTAACTTATATCATTCTATTTGTCGGTGCTCACACTTTTTCATTGTATCATCCATGCTTAGGTTTATTTTCTTGCTTTCTTCTTGTGTGTTTGATAAACTTTAGAAAAAACCAAAAAATAGTTGTAGTAATTTACCTTCTATGCATGCTTAGTAGTAGCACTAAAAAGAAAATCCAAAAAGATTTCCTTGTTCTTCTTTTGCTTGTTGGGAGCTTTCCCGTGTAAATAGTTTTTATCGTTTTTGTTTTCCCTTTTATCTGCTTGTTCGAGAAAACCAAAAACTCCAAAAATATTTCAGTGTGTTTCTGTGAACTTCTTTTCTTTTTATTCGAGTCTTACCGAGGAGAAGACCACGATGAAAATGTTGAGTGGCTCTCATATGAATAATTGTTGAACTAATAAGAGCACATTTTACCTTGTCTTCTCCTGTTGAATAAAATGTTTGCAGATTCCAGCTTAGTCCATGGCACTCTTGCACTATTATTATTTTCACATCATTCGGCCGTGCAAGTGATAGGCAATAATGATGATATTCGATGAACTGGCCGTGGCAAAGAGAAACTGGTATGAACTCGACTTGTTCTGTTTGTGTAAATATATTTAACCTAGTATCGAAGCTTCAGCCCGTTATGATTAAACATGTTTGCAATGAAAATTTGAGATTATAGTTTCTCATGCCATGTATAAGTAGCTGGGATTTGATAATGATTTATCTTGGATATCAACATAGCGTTAAAATGATTGTGATGTAGTATGATGATATGGTATCCTCCTCTGAATGTTCGAGTGGCTTGACTTGGCACATGTTCATGCATGTAGTTGAATCAAAACCAACATAGCCTCTATGATATTTATGTTCATGGTGTTCATATCCTACTCATGCTAGTGTCCAATGTTACTTATGCATAATGCCTGGTTATGATCGTTGTTGCTCTCTAGCTGGTCGCTTCTCAATCTAATTGCTAGCATTCGCCTGTACTAAGTGGGAACTCTGCTTGTACATCAAAAACCTTGAACCCAAAGTTATTCCAGATGAGTCCACCATATACACCTACCTATATACGATATTACCCTGCCGTCCTAAGTAAATTTGCATGTGCCACCTCTAAAAACTTCTAAAAAATTATCCTTTTTGTGTACCAGGATCGTTCATGGAACGACAGGAGGTGGTCGATATCTTCCATGCTAAGCGGGTTATTCTCAGGTCGAATGTTTATTCACTCGCCATTGCATGAGAAAATGGGCGGTAATAGGGATTCCCAGTCCTGGACTAAAAAATGCAAATAATTAAAAAAACTCCCCCGGGACTGATGTTGGTATGGACGACACCCGTTGTTTCGGACAAGCCATGGAGTGTGATTGATGGTGGAGGGGGAGTAAACCTTTACTTTTATCGCTTGGGAACCGCCACTAGCGTGCTTAGCATGGAATATGTTGATAACTGATGGTCGTAAAGTGAATAAGAAGGGTGCATGTCTCAAAATATCATTTATCTCTGTTTTAAAAAACTGAGCTCTGGCACCTCTGCAAATCACTGCTTCCCTCTGCGAAGGGACTTTCTATTTACTTTTATGTTGTTTCATCACCTTCTAAAACAAGCACCAGAAACTGAGAGAGCACATTTGTCATGATTTATGCATTGTGTGTAGCTAATGTTGGATGCATCATGACTGGATCTTTTCTACCATGAATTACAATGTTTAGTCGTTGCTTGAACTTTGGAGGTGCTCTGCATTTATGTTTTGCGGTCTCAGAAAGGGCTAGTGAGATACCGCTATTGTCATATTATATCATCGTTGTTTTGACAACACGTTGCTGCCTGAGATCTCTTATTTTCGCTCGCAAGCTGATTATGTCATTGATATGAGTTAATATAATCTTTAAATTTTATTGTTGACATGGTTAGTTATAATGGTGGATGAAAACTTGGGTGTTGTTTAAGCTTATTTATGCAAACAAGAGCAAAAGAGTTCGTAAAAGTTTTTCTTTCTCACTTTCAGTTTATCAACTGAATTGCTTGAGGACAAGCAAAGGTTTAAGCTTGGGGGAGTTGATACGTCTCCAACATATCTACTTTTTCTCACGCTTTTCCTCTTGTTTTGGACTCTAGTTTGCATGATTTGAATGAAACTAACCCCGGACTAACGTTGTTTTCAGCAGAACTACCATGGTGTTGTTTTTGTGCGGAAATAAAAGTTCTCGGAATGAAACAAAACTTTGCGAGGAATTTTTATGGAATAAAAGAGGATTTTTGGAGCCAAGACCCGCCAGAGAGAGGCCCCTGGGTGGGCACAACCCACCAGGGCGCGCCCCCTCTCCTGGCGTGCCCAGGTGGGTTTTACCCACCTGGTGGCCCCGCACACGATCCCCCTGATACTATAAAATCACATTATTCCAGAAAAAATCAGGGAGAAACAATTATCGCGTTCCATGAGACGCAGCCGCCACCGAGCCCTGTTCTTCCTCGGGAGGGCAGATCTGGAGTTCCTTTGGGGCTCCGGAGAGGGGGATCTTCGTTCTTCGTCATCACCAACCATTCTCCATCGCCAATTCTATGATGCTCCCCACTGGGAATGAGTAATTCCTTCGTAGGCTCGCTGGTCGGTGAGGAGTTGGATGAAATTCATCATGTAATCGAGTTAGTTTTGTTAGGGCCTGATCCCTAGTATCCACTATGTTCTTAGATTGATGTTGCTATGACTTTGCTATGCTTAATGCTTGTCACTTTGGGCCCGGGTGCCATGAACTCAGATCTGAACCGTTTATGAATTCAATATTATATCCATGTTTTAGATCCGATCTTGCAAGTTATAGTCACCTACTACGTGTTATGATCCGGCAACCCCGGAGTGACAACAACCGGGCCCACTCCCGGTGATGACCGTAGTTTGAGGAGTTCATGTATTCACTATGTGTTAATGCTTTGTTCGGTTCTCTATTAAAAGGAGACCTTAATATCCCTTAGTTTCCAATATGGACCCCGTTGCCACGGGAGGGTAGGACAAAATATGTCATGCAAGTTCTTTTAATAAAGCACGTATGACTATTTACGGAATACATGCCTACATTATATCGATGAACTGGAGCTAGTGCCGTATCGCCCTAGGTTATAACTGTCACATTATGAATATCATCCAGCAAGTCACCGATCCAATGCCTACGAATTTATCTTATATTGTTTATGCTAAGTTACTACTGCTATCATCACTGTTACTACACTGCTACAAATTACTGCTATCACCGTTACTGTTACCGTTACTGCCGTCACCACTATCAAAACTATCAAACTACTGTGCTACTGATCACTTTGCTGCAGATAATTAATCTCCAGGTGTGGTTGAATTGACAACTGAGCTGCTAATACCTTCAAATATTCTTTGGCTCCCCTTGTGTCAAATCTATAAATTTGGGTTGAATACTCTACCCTCGAAAACTGTTGCGACCCCCTATACTTGTGGCTTATCAACTATGTCAATAGGTTAGTACCAAAAAATGATATAAAATGACTATAAAATGATTATAAAACATCCAAGATTGATAATAAAACAACATGGAACAATCAAAAATTATATATACGTTGGAGACGTATCAGCATCCCCAAGCTTAACTCCTACTCGTCCTCGAGTAGGTAAGTGATAAAAACAGAATTTTTGATGTGGAGTGATGTTTATCATGTCATATCATATTCTTTTCTTTATAACATGGACATTTGGACTTTTACGTGATTCAAAGCAATAGTCTAGTTTTGACATAATAATCTAGATACTCAAGCATATCAACAAGCAACCATGTCTTTCAAAATATCGACGATAAAATAAATTATCCCTAGCCCATCACGCTCAAACATTGATCCATTCATGAAACACGCTCGAATATTAGCTACACCCAATACGTAAGTACGATCATATTGCCTCTTTGTTGGTGCTTTTATAAGAGAAGAGGGAGACTCAGATTCAAAAATAAAAATTAAATAAAGTAAAAGAAAGGCCCTTTGCAGAGGGAAGTAGGGAATTGTAGAGGTGCTAGAGCTCAAAGCGAAAAATTTAGAGATAAAAACATTTTGGGAGGTGTTTCCATCCCACCAACGAAAATGACTTAGAGTTCAGAACACTTTCCATGCTAGATATGCCATAGGCGGTTCCCAGACAGAAAATAAAGTTTATTCTTTTTTCCACCTACTTTCAGTTTCCATGGCTAGCCGTATCCACGGGTGCCTTCCATACCAACACTTTCCAAGGAATTTATTATTTGACAACATAAAGTAAATTCATTTTTGCATTTTGGGATTGGGCATCCCTAGAACCTTTGCCTTACTCTCGTGCAATGACAAGTGAATAAACACTCATCGTGAGAATAACACATCTAGCATGGAAAATATTAGCCACCCGTCACCGCTCCACGAGCGAAACAAACACACAAAAGAGAAGTTTATTTTGAAAATTAGAGATGGCACATACAAATTTGCTTAGAACGGCAAAAGAATACCGCATATAGGTAGATATAGTGGACTCATGTGGCAAAATTGGTTTAAAGGATTTTGGATGCACAAGTAGAGATCATACTTGGTGCAAAATGAAGGCTAGCAAAAAGATTGAGAAGCGACCAACCAAGAAACGAATAATCTCATAAGCAAGCATTAAGCATAATTAACACCGAATAATGCACCACAAGTAGGATATAATTTTCATTGCATGACTATTGACTTTCGTGCATGCATAGGGAATCACTAACCTTAACACCAATATTCTTACTAAAGCATAATTACTCATCGACATAACTCACATATCAGATCATCATATCTCAAAACTATTACTAAGAATCAAGTTTATTTTGTCCAATGATCTTCATGAATTTTTTTCTTTATCCTTCTTGGATATCTATCACTTTGGGACTAATTTTCATGTGTTGCTTTACATAAGCTCAAACAAATATAAGTGAAGATCATGAGCATAATTTTTTTTATTTCTCTAAAAATAATTTAAGTGAAGCAAAAGGGAATTTCTTCAAAAATACTAAGCACACCGTGCTCAAAAAGATATAAGTGAAGCACTAGAGCAAGTCCTAGCTCATAAAAATTTAAGTGAAGCAAAGAGGCAATACTAACAACTCATGAAATAATTTTGGATCTCTTAAATAAGTGTGTTCAGCAAGGATTGATGACTTAAAACACAAAATAAAACAAGCAAAGACTCATATCATACAAGACGCTCTAAGCAAAACACATATCATGTGACGAATAAAAATATAGCTTCGAGTAAAATACCGATAGTTGTTGGAAAAAAGTAGGGATGCCACTCGGGGCATCCCCAAGCTTAGTTGGTTGCTCATTTTTGGATAATAGCTTGGGAAGCTGGGGCATCCCCAAGCTTAGGCTCTTCCATCCTTCCTTCATCCATCATAAGATAACCCAAAACTTGAAAACTTCAATCACACAAAACTCAACAAAACCTTCGTGAGATCCGTTAGTATAAGAAAGCAAACCACTACTATAAGTATTGTATCAAACCAATTCATATTTTGTTTTTGTATTATATCTACTGTACTCCAACTTTTCCATGGCAAAAACTCATCAAAGAAAACCATAGAGCCATCAAAATAAGCACACAACACAAAGAAAATAGAATCTGTCAAAACAGAGCAGTCTGTAGCAATCTGACTATTTTGAATACTTCTGTAACTCCAAAAATTCTGACAAAATAGGACGACCAGGGTAATTTGTATATTGATCTTCTACAAAAAGAGTTTATCATGTTCTGGTGTTTTTTAACAATTGTTTTCGTGACTGCATAAGTTTCTGTTTTTCAGCAAGATCAAACAACTATCACCCAAGAAGATCCTATAGGCTTTACTTGGCACAAACACTAATTAAAACATAAAAAACACAATAATAGCAGTAGCATAATTGTGCAAACACTCAAGAACAGAAAGCAAAAAACAAAAATAAATTTTATTCATTGGGTTGCCTCCCAACAAGTGCTATAGTTTTACGCCCTTAGCTAGGCATAAAGCAAGGATCTAAGTATTGTCATCTTTGGTTCGAGATCCATAAGATGCCCTCATGATTGATTCATAAGGTGGCCTGATTTTTGTTCTAGGAAAGTGTTCCATACCTTCCTCAAAGGAAATTGGAACTTAATATTGCCTTCTTTCATATCAATCACGGGAACGGTCTACCAAGAATAATTGGACAAGACGGATTGCAATCAATATCAAGAATAATAAAATCTGTGGGCACATAATTCCTATTTGCAAGAATAAGAACATCATTAATTCTTCCCATAGGCTTTTTAATAGTAGGATCCGCCAAGTGCAAATTCAAGGAACATTCTTCAAGATTAGTAAGACCAAGCACATCACATAAAGATTTCAGAATTGTAGAAACACTAGCACCCAAGTCACACAAATCAAAACACTCATAATTTTTAATCTTGACTTTGCTAGTAGGTTCCCATTCATCATGCAATTTTCTAGGAACTGAAACTTCTAATTTCAATTTTTCTTCAAAAGCTTTCATCATAGCATCAACAATATGTTTAGTAAAAGCTTTGTTTTGTTCATAGGCATGAGGTGAATTTATCATGGATTGCAACAAAGAAATACAATCAATCAAAGAGCAACTATCATAATTAATGTCTTTGTAATCCAAAAGAGTGGTCACATCACTAGTTAAAGTTTTAACCTCTCCAAACCCACTTTCATCAATTTTCTCAACAAGATTTTCACCCTCCGAAATATTGGGACGCCTTCTACCTAAAGTTGACTCTTCTCCAGTCCCTTTTTCATCAATCTTAACTTTACTAAACAAGGAAACACCAATCATTTTAAGATCTTCATGACTTTTACGAAAGTACTCACTAGAGAACGCTCTTTCTAAAAACTCTCTTTTATCTCTAAGCATAGCAGTTCTTTTCTTACTTTCATCCATAGAAACATAAAGAGCTTTAATTGATTCATCAACTTTAGGCACAAAAAATTTCAACTTGAGATTTTCCACATCAAGAGCAATTCTATCAAAACTTCTAGACAAATCATCAATCTTATTCAACTTTTCTTCTATAGAAGTGTTGAAAACTTTTTGCGTATTGATAAATTCTTTAATATTGTTCTCAAGATCAGAGGTGTTTCTATTATTATTATAAGATTGATTTCGATAGGAATTACCATAATTATTAGAGGAATTACTAGGAAAATGCCTAGGATTAAATTTACCGAAATTATTTTGAGAGATAAAATTCACATCTATGGCATCACTATTTTGCTCAATCAAAGTAGACAAAGGCATATCATTAAAATCAATAGGAGCACTTTTACTGGCAACCAATTTCATAAGAGCATCAACTTTATCACTCAAAGAAGAAATTTCTTCAACCAGATTAACTTTTTTACTAGTGGGAGCTCTTTCGGTATGCCATTGTGAATAATTTGCCATGATATTATCAAGCAATTTGGTGGCTTCGTCCAAAGTAATTTCCATAAAAGTTTCACCCGCGGCGGAATCTAAAAGATTACGAGAAACAAAATTCAACCGCGCTTTTTTTGTATGATCATCCAAAGATTTAACCCATGAGTTGGGCAATTCCTTAGCATCATTTTCATCCTTTCCCAAGATTGTGTAACATGCTCATGTTCAGGTTGCTTGAAATTCATGATCTGGGTTCTAAGGGAGACAATTTTTGCGGGTGGAAAATACTTAGTGATATAAGCATCTTTGCACTTATTCCAAGAATCGATACTATTGCGAGGCAAAGAAGAGAACCAAATTTTTGCAGAATCACGCAAAGAAAACGGAAATAATTCCATATTCACCACATCATTGTCCACATCTTTTTTTTGCATATCGCATAATTCCACGAAGGTATTAAGATGGGACGCGGCATCCTCATTAGGAGTACCGGAAAATTGATCTTTCATAACAAGATTCAGCAAAGCAGTATTAATATCACAAGACTCCGCACTAGTGGCGGGAGGAGCAATCGGAGTGCCAATAAAATCATTGTTGTTGGTATTTGAGAAATCACAAAACTTGGTGTTCTCTTGAGTCATGATGACCACACAACAAGATTGCACTCAAAAATAGATCCAGCAAGAAAATAGCGAACGGGAAAAGAGGGGCGAATAAAACGGCAAATTTTTGTGAAGTGGGGGAGAGGAAAACGAGAGGCAAATGGAAAATAATGTAAATTGCAAGGAGGTGAGATTTGTGGTTAGGAACCTGGTATATGTTGAAGATCCTCCCCGGCAACGACGCCAGAAATTTCTTTTGATGTCGCTTGAAGCTATGTCGGTATTTCCCCAAAGAGGAAGGGATGATGCAGCATAGCGGCGGTAGGTATTTCCCTCAGATATGAAACCAAGGTTATCGAACCAGTAGGAGAACCAAGCAACACAACGTAAACATCCCCTGCACACAAATAACAACACCTCGCAACCCGACATGTTAAAGGGGTTGTCAATCCCTTTCGGGTAACGGTGCCAGAAACGGTGCGTGGACGGTAGAAAGTTGTAATAGATTGAAATAATAGATCACAAATAAAATAAAGTGTAGAAAAGTATTTTTGTATTTTTGGTTTAATAGATCTGAAAATAAATGCAAGGAAAAAGTAGATCGCAAAGGCAAGTATAAGAAAGATGACCCAGGGGCCGTATATTTCACTAGTGGCTTCTCTCAAGAAAGATAGCAAACGGTGGGTAAACAAATTACTGTTGGGCAATTGATAGAACCTCAAATAATTATGATGATATCCAGACAATGATCATTACATAGGCATCACGTCCTAGATTAGTAGACCGACTCCTGCCTGCATCTACTGACGGAAATATGCCCTAGAGGGAATAATAAAGTTGTTATTTATATTTCCTAATATCATGATAAATGTTTATTATTCATGCTAGAATTGTATTAACCGGAAACTTAGTACATGTGTGAATACATAGACAAACAGAGTGTCACTCGTATGCCTCTATTTGACTAGCTCGTTGAATCAAAGATGGTTAAGTTTCCTAGCCATAGACATGAGTTGTCATTTGATTAATGGGATCACATCATTAGAGAATGATGTGATTGACTTGACCCATTCCGTTAGCCTAGCACTTGATCATTTAGTTTATTTGCTATTGCTTTCTTCATGACTTATACATGTTCCTATGACTATGAGATTATGCAACTCCCGAATACCGGAGGAACACTTAGTGTGCTACCAAATGTCACAACGTAACTGGGTGATTATAAAGGTGCTCTATAGGCGTCTCCGATGGTGTTTGTTGAGTTGGCATAGATCGAGATTAGGATTTGTCACTCCGATTGTCGAAGAGGTATCTTTAGGCCCTCTCGGTAATGCACATCACTATAAGCCTTGCAAGCAATGTGACTAATGAGTTAGTTGCGGGATGATGCATTACGGAACGAGTAAAGAGACTTGCCGGTAACGAGATTGAACTAGGTATTGAGATACCGACGATCGAATCTCGGGCAAGTAACATACCGATGACAAAGGGAACAACGTATGTTGTTATGCGGTTTGACCGATAAAAATCTTCGTAGAATATGTGGGAGCCAATATGAACATCCAGGTTCCGCTATTGGTTATTGATCGGAGACGTGTCTCGGTCATGTCTACATAGTTCTCGAACCCGTAGGGTCCGCACGCTTAACGTTCGGTGACGATCGGTATTATGAGTTTATGTGTTTTGATGTACCAAAGGTAGTTCGGAGGCCCGGATATGATCACAGACATGATGAGGAGTCTCGAAATGGTCGAGACATAAAGATTGATATATTGGGCGGCTATATTCGGACACCGAAAGTGTTCCGGGTGATTTCGGAGAAAATCGGAGTGCCGGAGGGTTACCGGACCCCCCCCCCCCCCGGGGAACTAGTGGGCCTAGATGGGCCTTAGTGGAGAGAGAGGGGCTGCCAGGGCAGGCCGCGCGCCCCCTCCCCCTTGAGTCCGAATTGGACTAGGAGGGGGGTGGCGCCCCCCCTTTTTCCTTCCCCTCTCCCACTCCTTCCTCCCCCCTCCTTGTAGGACTAGGAAATGAGGAATCCTACTCCTACTAGGAGGAGGATTCCTCCCCTCCTTGGCGCGACCTAGGGTCGGCCGGCCTACCACCTTGCTCCTTTATATACGGGGGCAGGGGCAACCTAGAAGACACAACAGACAACTGTCTTAGCCGTGTGCGGTGCCCCCCTCCACCATAATCCACCTCGGTCATATCGTCGTAGAACTTAGGCGAAGCCCTGCGCCAGTAACTTCATAATCACCGTCATCACGCCGTCATGCTGACGAAGCTCTCCCTCGACACTCAGCTGGATCGAGAGTTTGTGGGACGTCACCAAGCTGAACATGTGCAGATCGCGGAGGTGCCGTACTTCCGGTACGACTACATCAACCGCGTTGTCATAACGCTTCCACTTTCGGTCTACGAGGGTACGTAGACAACACTCTCCCCTCTCGTTGCTATGCATCACCTAGATGGATCTTGCGTGTGCGTAGGATTTTTTTTTGAAATTACTGCGTTCCCCAACAGTGGCATCCGAGCCAGGTCTATGCGTAGATGTTATATGCACGAGTATAACACAAAGAGTTGTGGGCGATAATAGTCATACTGCTTACCAGCATGTCATACTTTGATTCGCCGGTATTGTTGGATGAAGCGGCTTGGACCGACATTACGCGTACGCTTACGCGAGACTGGTTCTACCGACGTGCTTCGCACACATGTGGCTGGCGTGTGTCAGTTTCTCCAACTTTAGTTCCGGTCCTTGTTGAAGGTTAAAACAACACACTTGACGAAAAATCATTGTGGTCTTGATGCGTAGGTAAGAACGGTTCTTGCTCAGCCCGTAGCAGCCACGTAAAACTTGCAACAACAAAGTAGAGGACGTCTAACTTGTTTTTGCAGGGCGTGTTGTGATGTGATATGGTCAAGACATGATGCTAAATTTTATTGTATGAGATGATCATGTTTTGTAACAGAGTTATCGGCAACTGGCAGGAGCCATATGGTTGTCACTTTATTGTATGAAATGCAATCGCCATGCAATTGCTTTACTTTATCACTAAGCGGTAGCGATAGTCGTAGAAGCAATAGTTGGCGAGACGACAACGATGCTTCGATGGAGATCAAGGTGTCAAGCCGGTGACGATGGTGACCATGACGGTGCTTTAGAGATGGAGATCAAAGGCACAAGATGATGATGGCCATATCATATCGCTTATATAGATTGCATGTGATGTTTATCCTTTGTCCATCTTATTTTGCTTAGTTCGGCGGTAGCATTATAAGATGATCTCTCACTAAATTTCTAGGTACAAGTGTTCTCCCTGAGTATGCACCGTTGCGAAAGTTCGTCGTGCCGAGCCACCACGTGATGATCGGGTGTGATAAGCTCTACGTTCACATACAACGGGTGCAAGCCAGTTTTGCACACGCAGAATACTCAGGTTAAACTTGACGAGCCTAGCATATGCAGATATGGCCTCGGAACACTGAGACTAAAAGGTCGAGCATGAATCATATAGTAGATATGATCAACATAGTGATGTTCACCATTGAAAACTACTCCATCTCACGTGATGATCGGACATGGTTTAGTTGATTTGGATCACGTGATCACTTAGATGATTAGAGGAATGTCTATCTAAGTGGGAGTTCTTAAGTAATATGATTAATTGAACTTTAATTTATCATGAACTTAGTACCTGATAGTATTTTGCATGTCTATGTTGTTGAAGATAAATGGCTCGTGTTGTTGTTCTGTTCAATTTTAATGTGTTCCTAGAGAAAGCTAAGTTGAAAGATAATGGTAGCAATTACACGGACTGGGTCCGTAACTTGAGGATTATCCTCATTACTGCACAGAAGAATTATGTCCTGGAAGCACCGCTAGGTGCCAAACCCGCTGCAGGAGCAACGCCAGATGTTATGAACGTTTGGCAGAGCAAAGCTGATGACTACTCGATAGTTCAGTGTGTCATGCTTTACGGCTTAGATGTTTTGAACGTCATGGAGCATATGAGATGTTCCCGGAGTTGAAGTTAATATTCCAAACAAATGCCCGGATTGAGAGATATGAAGTCTCCAATAAGTTCTACAGCTGCAAAATGGAGGAGAATAGTTCTATCAGTGAGCATATACTCAAGATGTCTGGGTATAACAATCACTTGATTCAACAAGGAGTTAATCTTCCTGATGATAGTGTCATTGACAGAATTCTTCAATCACTACCACCAAGCTACAAGAGCTTCGTGATGAACTATAATATGCAAGGGATGGATAAGACAATTCCCGTACTCTTTGCAATGCTAAAGGCTGCGGAGGTAGAAATCAAGAAAGAGCATCAAGTGTTGATGGTCAACAAGACCACCGGTTTCAAGAAAAAGGGTAAGGGGAAGAAGGGGAACTTCAAGAAGAACGGCAAGCAAGTTGCTGCTCAAGTGAAGAAGCCCAAGTCTGGACCTAAGCCTGAGACTGAGTGCTTCTACTGCAAAGGGACTGGTCACTGGAAGCGGAACTGCCCCAAGTATTTGGCGGATAAGAAGGATGGCAAGGTGAACAAAGGTATATGTGATATACATGTTATTGATGTGTACCTTACTAATGCTCGTAGTAGTGCCTGGGTATTTGATACTGGTTCGGTTGCTAATATTTGCAACTCGAAACACGGACTACGGATTAAGCTAAGATTGGCTAAGGACGAGGTGGCGATGCGCGTGTTCCAAAGTCGATGTGATCACCGTCGGCACGCTACCTCTACATCTACCTTCGGGATTAGTTTTAGACATGAATAATTGTTATTTGGTGCCAGCGTTAAGCATGAACATTATATCTGGATCTTGTTTGATGCGAGACGGTTATTCATTTAAATCAGAGAATAATGGTTGTTCCATTTATATGAGTAATATCGTTTATGGTCATGCACCCTTGAAGAGTGGTCTATTTTTTTGAATCTCGATAGTAGTGACACACATATTCATAATATTGAAGCCAAAAGATGTAGAGTTGATAATGATAGTGCAACTTATTTGTGGCACTGTCGTTTAGGTTATATTGGTGTAAAGCACATGAAGAAACTCCATTCTGATGGACTTTTGGAATCACTTGATTATGAATCACTTGGTACTTGCGAACCATGCCTCGTGGGCAAGATGACTAAAACTCCGTTCTCCGGAACAATGGAGCGAGCAGCAGATTTGTTGGAAATCATACATACTGATGTATGTGGTCCGATGAATATTGAGGCTCGCGGCGGGTATCGTTATTTTCTCACTTCACGGATGATTTGAGTAGATATGGGTATATCTACTTAATGAAACATAAGTCTGAAACATTTGAAAAGTTCAAAGAATTTCAGAGTTAAGTGGAAAGTCATCGTAACAAGAAAATAAAGTTTCTACGATCTGATCATGCAGGAGAATATTTGAGTTACGAGTTTGGTCTTCATTTGAAACAATGCGGAATAGTTTCGCAACTCACGCCACCCGGAACACCACAACGTAATGGTGTGTCCGAACGTCGTAATCGTACTTTACTAGATATGGTGTGATCTATGATGTTTCTTACTGATTTACCGCTATCATTTTGGGGTTATGCTTTAGAGATGGATGCATTCACGTTAAATAGGGCACCATCTAAATCCGTTGAGACGACACCTTATGAACTGTGGTTTGGCAAGAAACCCAAGTTACCGTTTCTTAAAGTTTGGGGTTGCGATGCTTATGTGAAAGAGCTTCAACCTGATAAGCTCGAACCCAAATCGGAGAAATGTGTCTTCATAGGACCCAAAGGAGACTGTTGGGTACACCTTCTATCACAGATCCGAAGGCAAGACATTCGTTGCTAAGAATGGATCTTTTCTAGAGAAGGAGTTTCTCTCGAAAGAAGTGAGTGGGAGGAAAGTAGAACTTGATGAGGTAACTGTACCTACTCCCTTATTGGAAAGTAGTTCATCACAGAAATCTGTTCCTGTGACTCCTACAACAATTAGTGAGGAAGCTAATGATGATGTGTTGGGGAACGTAGCAAAAATTCAAAATTTTCTACGCATCACCAAGATCAATCTATGGAGTAACCTAGCAACGAGGGGAAGGGGAGTGCATCTACATACCCTTGTAGATCGCGATGCGGAAGCATTGCAAGAACGCGGATGAGGGAGTCGTACTCGAAGCGATTCAGATCGCGGTTGATTCCGATCTAAGCACCGAAGAACGGTGCCTCCGCGTTCAACACACGTGCAGCCCGGTGACGTCTCCCACGCCTTGATCCAGCAAGGAGAGAGGGAGAGGTTGGGGAAGACTCCATCCAGCAGTAACACGACGGCGTGGTGGTGATGGAGGAGCGTGGCAATCCCGAAGGGCTTCGCCAAGCACCGCGGGAGAGGAGGAGGAGGGAGAGGGGTATGGCTGCGCCGAAAGAGAGACGTTCTCGTGTCTATGGCAGCCCCAAACCTCAAGTATATATAGGGGAGGGGGAGGGCTGCGCCCCCATCTAGGGTTCCCCCCCAAGGGGTGCGGCCAGCCCTAGATGGGGCTTGGGGGGCGGCCAAGAGGGGGGGAGAGGGGGCGCCCCACTAGATGGGCCTTAGGCCCATCTGAGCCTAGGGTTTCCCCCTTCCCCCTTTTCTTGCGCCCTGGGCCTCTTGTGGGGGGGCGCACCAGCCCACCTGGGGCTGGTCCCCTCCCACACTTGGCCCATGCAGCCCTCTGGGGCTGGTGGCCCCCTTGGTGGACCCCCGGGACCCTCCCGGTGGTCCCGGTACATTACCGATATCACCCGAAACTTTTCCGGTGACCAAAACAGGACTTCCCATATATAAATCTTTACCTCCGGACCATTCCGGAACTCCTCGTGACGTCCGGGATCTCATCCGGGACTCCGAACAACATTCGGTAACCACGTACATGCTTTCCCTATAACCCTAGCGTCATCGAACCTTAAGCGTGTAGACCCTACGGGTTCGGGAACCATGCAGACATGACCGAGACGTTCTCCGGTCAATAACCAACAGCGGGATCTGGATACCCATGTTGGTTCCCACATGTTCCACGATGATCTCATCGGATGAACCATGATGTCAGGGATTCAATCAATCCCGTATACAATTCCCTTTTGTCTATCGATATGTTACTTGCCCGAGATTCGATCGTCGGTATCCCTATACCTTGTTCAATCTCGTTACCGGCAAGTCTCTTTACTCGTTCCGTAACTCACATCATCCAGTGATCAACTCCTTGGTCACATTGTGCACATGATGATGTCCTACCGAGTGGGCCCAGAGATACCTCTCCGTTTACACGGAGTGACAAATCCCAGTCTCGATTCGTGCCAACCCAACAGACACTTTCGGAGATACCTGTAGTGCACCTTTATAGCCACCCAGTTACGTTGTGACGTTTGGTACACCCAAAGCATTCCTACGGTATCCGGGAGTTGCACAATCTCATGGTCTAAGGAAATGATACTTGACATTAGAAAAGCTCTGAGCAAACGAACTACACGATCTTGTGCTAGGCTTAGGATTGGGTCTTGTCCATCACATCATTCTCCTAATGATGTGATCCCGTTATCAACGACATCCAATGTCCATGGTCAGGAAACCGTAACCATCTATTGATCAACGAGCTAGTCAACTAGAGGCTTACTAGGGACATGGTGTTGTCTATGTATCCACACATGTATCTGAGTTTCCTATCAATACAATTCTAGCATGGATAATAAACGATTATCATGAACAAGGAAATATAATAATAACCAATTTATTATTGCCTCTAGGGCATATTTCCAACAGTCTCCCACTTGCACTAGAGTCAATAATCTAGTTCACATCACCATGTGATTAACATTCACTGGTCACATCACCATGTGACCAACATCTAAAGAGTTTACTAGAGTCAACAATCTAGTTCACATCACTATGTGATTAACACTCAATGAGTTCTGGTTTGATCATGTTATGCTTGTGAGAGAGGTTATTAGTCAACGGGTCTGAACCTTTCAGAACCGTGTGCTTTACGAATATCTATGTCATCTTGTGGATGCTACCACGCGCTATTTGGAGCCATTTCAAATAACTGCTCTACTATACGAATCCGGTTTACTACTCAGAGTCATCCGGATTAGTGTCAAAGTTCGCATCGACGTAACCCTTTACGACGAACTCCTTTTCACCTCCATATCGAGAAATTTCCTTAGTCCACTAGATACTAAGGATAAGTTCGACCGCTGTCATGTGATCCACTCCCGGATCACTATTGTACCCCTTGACCAACTCATGGCAAGGCACACTTCATGTGCGGTACACAGCATAGCATACTGTAGAGCCTACGTCTAAAGCATAGGGGACGACCTTCGTCCTTTCTCTCTCTTCTGCTGTGGTCAGGTCTTGAGTCTTACTCAATACTCACACCTTGTAACACAGCCAAGAACTCCTTCTTTGCTGATCTGTTTTGAACTCTTTCAAAATCATGTCAAGGTGTGCGTTCTTTGAAAGTATCATCGGGCGTCTTGATCTATCTCTATAGATCTTTATGCCCAATATCTAAGCAGCTTTATCCAGGTCTTCCTTTGAAAAACTCCTTTCAAACAACCCTTTATGCTTTCCAGAAATTTTACATCATTTCGGATCAACAATATGTCATTCACATATACTTATCGGAAATGTTGCAGCGCTCCCACTCGCTTTATTGTAAATACAAGTTTCTAACAAACTTTGTATAAACCCAAAAACTTTGATCACTCCATCAAAGCATATATTCTGACTCCGAGATGCTTGCTCTAGTCCATGGAAGGATCGCTGGAGCTAGCATACCTTTTAGCATCCTTAGGATCGACAAAACCTTTCTGATTTTATCACATACAACCTTTCCTTACGAAATCTGGTAAGGAAACTTGTTTTGACATCCATCTGCCAGATTTCATAAATGCAGCTAATGCTAACATGATTCCGACGGACTTAAGCATCGCTACGGATGAGAAAATCTCATCGCAGTCAACTCCGTGAACTTGTGGAAATACTCTTTGCCACAAGTCGAGCTTCATAGACGGTAACATTACCGTCCACGTCCGTCTTCTTCTCAAAGATCCATTTATCTCGGATTTCATGGCTTCTAACCATTTGTCGGAATATGGGCCCACCATCGCTTCTCCATAGCTCGTAGGTTCAGTATTGTCCAACAACATGATATCTCAGACAGGATCACGTACCACTCTGAAGTAGCACGCATCCTCGTCGTCCTACGAGGTTTGGTAGTGACTTGATCCGAAGTTTCATGATCACTATCATAAGCTTCCACTTCAATTGGTGTAGGTGCCACAGGAACAACTTCCTCTGCCCTGCTACACACTAGTTGAAGTGACGGTTCAATAACCTTATCAAGTCTCCACCATCCTCCCACTCAATTCTTTCGAGAGAAACTTTTCCTCGAGAAAGGACCTGTTTTAGAAACAATTACTTTTGCTTCCAGATCTGAAATAGGAGGTATACCCAACTATTTTGGGTTTTCTATGAAGATGCATTTATCCGCTTTGGGTTCGAGCTTATCAGCCTGAAACTTTTTCACATAAGCATCGCAGCCCCAAACTTTTAAGAAATGACAACTCAGGTTTCTCTAAACGGTGTCGTCTCAACGGAATTGCGTGGTGCCCCTTTTAAAGTGAATGCGGTTGTCTCTAATGCCTAACCCATAAACGATAGTGGTAATTCGATAAGAAACATCATGGTATGCACCATATCCAATAGGGTGCAGCTATGATGTCCGGACACACCATCACACTACGGTGTTCCAGGCGGTATTAATTGTGTAACACTTTCCACAATGTCTTAATTGTGTGCCAAACTCGTAACTCAGATACTCATCTCTATGATCATATCACAGACATTTTATCCTCTTGTCACGACGATCTTCAACTTCACTCTGAAATTACTTGAACCTTTCAATAATTCAGACTTGTGTTTCATCAAGCAAATACACTCAGCATCTACTCAAATCATCTATGAAGTAAGAACATAACGATATCCACTGCATGCCTCAGCACTCATTGGACTGCATACATCAAAATGTATTACTTCCAATAAGTTGCTCTCTTGTTCCATCTTACTGAAAACGAGGACTTTCAGTCATCTTGCCCATGTGGTATGATTTGCATGTCTCAAGTGATTCAAAATCAAGTGAGTCCAAACGATCCATCTGCATGGAGTTTCTTCATGCATATATACCAATAGACATGGTTCGCATGTCTCAATCTTTTCAAAAACGACTGAGTCCAAAGATCCATCTACATGGAGCTTCTTCATGCGTTCCATACCAATATGACTCAAATGGCAGTGCCACAAGAATGTGGAACTATCATTACTATTTTATATCTTTTGGCACGAACATGTGTATCACTACGATCGAGATTCATTTTAGGTGCAAGACCATTGAAGGTATTATTCAAATAAACGGAGTAACCATTATTCTCCTTAAATGAATAACCGTATTGCGATAAACATAATCCAATCATGCTCAACGCAAACACCAAATCTCGATGGTAGAGGGAGCATGCGGCGCTTGATCACATCAACCTTGGAAACACTTCCAACACATATCGTCATCTCACCTTTAGCTAGTCTCCATTTATTTCGCAGCTTTTATTTCGAGTTACTAACACTTAGCAACCGAACCGGTATCTAATACCCTGGTGCTGCTAGGAGTACTAGTAAAGTACACATTCATATAACGTATATCCAATATACTTTTGTCGACCTTGCCTGCCTTCTCATCTACCAAGTATCTAGGGTAGTACTGCTTCAGTGACCGTTCCTCTCATTACAGAAGCACTTAGTCTCGGGTTTGGGTTCAACCTTGGGATTCTCCACTAGAGCAGCAAATGATTTGCTGTTTCATGAAGTATCCCTTTTGCCCTTGCCCTTCTAGAAACTAGTGGTTTTACTAACCATCAACAATTGATGCTCCTTCTTGATTTCTACTTTCGCGGTGTCAAACATCGCGAATAGCTCAAGGATCATCATATCTATCCCTGATATGTTATAGTTCATCACGAAGCTCTACTAGCTTGGTGGCAGTGACTATGGAGAACTATCACTATCTCATCTGGGAGATTAACTCCCACTCGATTCAAGTGATTGTGGCACTCAGACAATCTGTGCACATGCTCAACGATTGAGCTTTTCTCCCTTAGTCTGCAGGCTTAAGAAACTTATCAGAGGTCTCATACCTCTTGACGTGGGCACTAGTCTGAAATCCCAATTTCAGTCTTCAGAACATCTCATATGTTCTGCGACGTTTCAAAACCGTCTTTGGTGCCACAATTCTAAACCGTTAGCATTACGCACTGAACTATCACGTAGTTATCAAAACGTGTATGTCAGATGTTCCGCAACATCTACAGACGACGCTGAGGTTCAGCACACCGAGCGGTGCATTAAGGACATAAGCCTTCTGTGCAGCAATGAGGACAATCCTCAGTTTACGGACCCAGTCCGCATAATTGCTACTACCAACTTTCAACTAAATTTTTCTCTAGGAACATATCTTAAACAGTAGAACTAAAGCGCAATGACATAATTTGTAAAGACCTTTTGACTATGTTCATGATAATGAAGTTCATCTGATTATTGAACTCCCACTCAGATAGACATCCCTCTAGTCATCTAAGTGATACATGATCCGAGTCAAACTAGGCCGTGTCCGATCATCACGTGAGACGGACTAGTCATCATCGGTGAACATCTCCATGTTGATCGTATCTTCTATACGACTCATGCTCGACCTTTCGGTCTCTTGTGTTCCGAGGCCATGTCTGTACATGCTAGGCTCGTCAAGTCAACCTAAGTGTTTCGCATGTGTTCCGAGGCCATGTCTGTACATGCTAGGCTCGTCAACACCCGTTGTATTCGAACGTTAGAATCTATCACACCCGATCATCACGTGGTGCTTCGAAACAACGAACCTTCGCAACGGTGCACAGTTAGGGGGAACACTTCTCTTGAAATTTTAGTGAGGGATCATCTTATTTATGCTACCGTCGTTCTAAGCAAATAAGATGTAAACATGATAAACATCACATGCAATCAAAAATAGTGACATGATATGGCCAATATCATTTTGCTCCTTTGATCTCCATCTTCGGGGCACCATGATCATCTTCGTCACCGGCATGACACCATGATCTCCATCATCATGATCTCCATCATTGTGTCTTCATGAAGTTGTCACGCCAATGATTACTTCTACTTCTATGGCTAACGCGCTTAGCAATAAAGTAAAGTAACTTACATGGCGTTATTCAATGACACGCAGGTCATACAAAAAATAAAGACAACTCCTATGGCTCCTGCCGGTTGTCATACTCATCGACATGCAAGTCGTGATTCCTATTACAAGAATATGATCAATCTCATACATCACATATATCATTCATCACATCTTCTGGCCATATCACATCACAAGGCACATGCTGCAAAAACAAGTTAGACGTCCTCTAATTGTTGTTGCAAGTTTTTACGTGGCTTGTATAGGTTTCTAGCAAGAACGTTTCTTACCTACGTAAGACCACAACGTGATATGCCAATTTCTATTTACCCTTCACAAGGACCCTTTTCATCGAATTCGTTCCGACTAAAGTGGGAGAGACAGACACCAGCTAGCCACCTTATGCATCTAGTGCATGTCAGTCGGTGGAACCTGTCTCACGTAAGCGTACGTGTAAGGTCGGTCCGGGCCGCTTCATCCCACAATGCCGCCGAAACAAGATAAGACCAGTAACGGCAAAAAGAATTGGCAACATCTACGCCCACAACTACTTTGTGTTCTACTCGTGCATAGAAACTACGCATAGACCTAGCTCATGATGCCACTGTTGGGGAACGTAGCAGAAATTCAAAATTTTCTACGCATCACCAAGATCAATCTATGGAGTAACCTAGCAACGAGGGGAAGGGGAGTGCATCTACATACCCTTGTAGATCGCGATGCGGAAGCGTTGCAAGAACGCGGATGAGGGAGTCGTACTCGAAGCGATTCAGATCGCGGTTGATTCCGATCTAAGCACCGAAGAACGGTGCCTCCGCGTTCAACACACGTGCAGCCCGGTGACGTCTCCCATGCCTTGATCCAGCAAGGAGAGAGGGAGAGGTTGGGGAAGACTCCATCCAACAGCAACACGACGGCGTGGTGGTGATGGAGGAGCGTGGCAATCCCGCAGGGCTTCACCAAGCACCGCGGGAGAGGAGGAGGAGGGAGAGGGGTATGGCTGCGCCGAAAGAGAGACGTTCTCGTGTCTATGGCAGCCCCAAACCTCAAGTATATATAGGGGAGGGGGAGAGCTGCGCCCCCATCTAGGGTTCCCCCCCAAGGGGTGCGGCCAGCCCTAGATGGGGCTTGGGGGGCGGCCAAGAGGGGGGAGAGAGGGGGCGCCCCACTAGATGGGCCTTAGGCCCATCTGAGCCTAGGGTTTCCCCCTTCCCCCTTTTCTTGCGCCCTGGGCCTCTTGTGGGGGGCGCACCAGCCCACCTGGGGCTGGTCCCCTCCCACACTTGGCCCATGCAGCCCTCTGGGGCTGGTGGCCCCACTTGGTGGACCCCCGGGACCCTCCCGGTGGTCCCGGTACATTACCGATATCACCCGAAACTTTTCCGGTGACCAAAACAGGACTTCCCATATATAAATCTTTACCTCCGGACCATTCCGGAACTCCTCGTGACGTCCGGGATCTCATCCGGGACTCCGAACAACATTCGGTAACCATGTACATGCTTTCCCTATAACCCTAGCATCATCGAACCTTAAGCGTGTAGACCCTACGGGTTCGGGAACCATGCAGACATGACCGAGACGTTCTCCGGTCAATAACCAACAGCGGGATCTGGATACCCATGTTGGCTCCCACATGTTCCACGATGATCTCATCGGATGAACCATGATTTCGGGGATTCAATCAATCCCGTATACAATTCCCTTTTGTCTATCGATATGTTACTTGCCCGAGATTCGATCGTCGGTATCCCTATACCTTATTCAATCTCGTTACCGGCAAGTCTCTTTACTCGTTCCGTAACTCACATCATCCAGTGATCAACTCCTTGGTCACATTGTGCACATGATGGTGTCCTACCGAGTGGGCCCAGAGATACCTCTCCGTTTACACGAAGTGACAAATCCCGGTCTCGATTCGTGCCAACCCAACAGACACTTTCGGATATACCTGTAGTGCACCTTTATAGCCACCCAGTTACGTTGTGACGTTTGGTACACCCAAAGCATTCCTACGGTATCCGGGAGTTGCACAATCTCATGGTCTAAGGAAATGATACTTGACATTAGAAAAGCTCTGAGCAAACGAACTACACGATCTTGTGCTAGGCTTAGGATTGGGTCTTGTCCATCACATCATTCTCCTAATGATGTGATCCCGTTATCAACGACATCCAATGTCCATGGTCAGGAAACCGTAACCATCTATTGATCAACGAGCTAGTCAACTAGAGGCTTACTAGGGACATGGTGTTGTCTATGTATCCACACATGTATCTGAGTTTCCTATCAATACAATTCTAGCATGGATAATAAACGATTATCATGAACAAGGAAATATAATAATAACCAATTTATTATTGCCTCTAGGGCATATTTCCAACATGATGATCATGTAACTTCAGATCAAGTTACTACCGAACCTCGTAGGTCAACCAGACTAAGATCCGCACCAGAGTGGTACGGTAATCCTATTCTGGAGGTCATGTTACTTGACCATGAGGAACCTACAAACTATGAGGAAGCGATGATGAGCCCAGATTCCGCGAAATGGCTTGAGGCCATGAAATCTGAGATGGGATCCATGTATGAGAACAAAGTTTGGACTTTGGTTGACTTGCCCGATGATCGGCAAGCCGTCGAGAATAAATGGATCTTCAAGAAGAAGACTGACACTGACGGTAATGTTAATGTCTACAAAGCTCGACTTGTTGCGAAAGGTTTTCGACAAGTTCAAGGAGTTGACTACGATGAGACATTCTCACCCGTAGCGATGCTTAAGTCCGTCTGAATCATGTTGGCAATTGCTGCATTTTATGATTATGAAATTTGGCAAATGGATGTAAAGACTGCATTCCTGAATGGATTTCTGGAAGAAGAGTTGTATATGATGCACCCTGAAGGTTTTATCAATCCAAAGGATGCTAACAAAGTGTGCAAGCTCCAGCGATCCATTTATGGACTAGTGCAAGCATCTCGGAGTTGGAATAAACGTTTTGATAGTGTGATCAAAGCATATGGTTTTATATGGACTTTTGGAGAAGCCTGTATTTACAAGAAAGTGAGTGGGAGCTCTGTAGCATTTCTAATATTATATGTGGATGACATATTGTTGATTGGAAATTATATATAATTTCTGGATAGCATAAAAGGATACTTGAACAAGAGTTTTTCAATGAAAGACCTCGATGAGGCTGCTTATATATTGGGCATCAAGATCTATAGAGATAGATCAAGACGCTTAATTGGACTTTCACAAATCACATACCTTGATAAAGTTTTGAAGAAGTTCAAAATGGATCAAGCAAAGAAAGGGTTATTGCATGTGTTACAAGGTGTGAAGTTGAGTTAGACTCAATGCCCGACCACTGCAGAAGATAGAGAGAAAATGTAGGTCATTCCCTATGCTTCAGCCATAGGTTCTGTCACGTATGCAATGCTGTGTACCAGACCTGATGTGTGCCTTGTTATTAGTTTAGCAGGGAGGTACCAAAATAATCCAGGAGTGGATTACTGGACAACGGTCAAGAACATCCTAAAATACCTGAAAAGGACTAAGGATATGTTTCTCGTTTATGGAGGTGACAAAGAGCTCATCGTAAATGGTTACATCAATGCAAGCTTTGACACTGATCCGGATGACTCTAAGTCACAAACCGGATACATGTTTATATTGAATGGTGGAGCTGTCAGTTGGTGCAGTTCTAAGCAAAGCATCGTGGCAGGATCTACGTGTGAAGCGGAGTACATAGCTGCTTCAGAAGCAGCAAATGGAGTAGTCTGGATGAAGGAGTTCATATCTGATCTAGGTGTCATACCTAGTGCATCAGGTCCAATGAAAATCTTTTGTGACAATACTGGTGCAATTGCTTTGGCAAAGGAATCCAGATTTCACAAGAGAACCAAGCACATCATGAGACGCTTCAATTCCATCCGCGATCAAGTCAATAAGGGATATATAGAGATTTGCAAGATACATACGGATCTGAATGTTGCAGACCCGTTGACTAAGCCTCTCTCACGAGCAAAACATGATCAGCACCAAGACTCCATGGGTGTTAGAATTATTACTGTGTAATCTAGATTATTGACTCTAGTGCAAGTGGGAGACTGAAGGAAATATGCCCTAGAGGCAATAATAAAGTTGTTATTTATATTTCCTTATATCATGATAAATGTTTATTATTCATGCTAGAATTGTATTAACCGGAAACTTAGTACATGTGTGAATACGTAGACAAACAGAGTGTCACTAGTATGCCTGTACTTGACTAGCTCGTTGAATCAAAGATGGTTAAGTTTCCTAGCCATAGACATGAGTTGTCATTTGATTAATGGGATCACATCATTAGAGAATGATGTGATTGATTTGACCCATTCCGTTAGCCTAGCACTTGATCGTTTAGTTTATTTGCTATTGCTTTCTTCATGACTTATACATGTTCCTATGACTATGAGATTATGCAACTCCCGAATACCGAAGGAACACTTAGTGTGCTACCAAACATCACAACGTAACTGGGTGATTATAAAGGTGCTCTACAGGTGTCTCCGATGATGTTTGTTGAGTTAACATAGATCGAGATTAGGATTTGTCACTCCGATTGTCGGAGAGGTATCTCTGGGCCCTCTCGGTAATGCACATCACTATAAGCCTTGCAAGCAATGTGACTAATGAGTTAGTTGCGGGATGATGCATTACGGAACGAGTAAATAGACTTGCCGATAACGATATTGAACTAGGTATTGAGATACCGACGATCGAATCTCGGGCAAGTAACATACCGATGACAAAGGAAACAACGTATGTTGTTATGCAGTTTGACCGATAAAGACCTTCATAGAATATGTGGGAGCCAATATGAACATCCAGGTTCTGCTATTGGTTATTGATCGGAGACGTGTTTCGGTCATGTCTACATAGTTCTCGAACCTGTAGGGTCCGCACGCTTAACGTTCGGTGACGATCGGTATTACGAGTTTATGTGTTTTGATGTACCGAAGGTAGTTCGGAGTCCCGGATATGATCACGTACATGACGAGGAGTCTCAAAATGGTCGATACATAAAGATTGATATATTGAACGGCTATATTCGGACACCGGAAGTGTTCCGGGTGATTTCGGAGAAAACCGGAATGCCGGAGGGTTATCGAAACTCCCCCGGGGAACTAGTGGGCCTGGATGGGCCTTAGTGGAGAGAGAGGGGGGCTGCCAGGGCAGGCCGCGCCCCCCTCCCCCTTGAGTCCAAATCTCTACTCCTAATGTCTCAGTTGGTAGTCTCCGTTCCGAGTTTATTTTCGTCCCACCTATCATGGTTTTTTTTCGTCCCACCTTTGTCGGGTTTTTTCCGTCCTCCTCCGCGTCCGAAGTAACGATCCCCTGTGGTAGCGATCTCGTCGCAAGAAAAAAAACCCAGGAAAAACCACGTAGCGAGGCCCCTCGCACGAGAAAAAAAACGGAGGAAATAAGCTGTGGGAAGAAATCAAAAACGGATGAACCAGGGATGCGAGGCCCCGTCGTGCAAAAAGAAAAGAAAAAACTGACGAGCGAGGGCAGTCTCGCTACGAGGACGAGATTAGGAGAACCCACGCCCCAGCCGCCATCGCCGCCGCCGATCCCTTCGCCGTCGCCGATCTATTCGCTACGGCGACGGAAACCACGCCCTAGCCGCCATCGCAGATCCCTTTGCTGCCGCCGAGGTCCTGGAGGAGCCGCCGCCACCTTCATTGCGGACCTCCAGGTCGCCGTCGGGACACCGCGGCAGAGGTTCGCCACGGCCGCCGTCGAGTTCCGAGAGGGGCATGACCCCAGGGAGATCTTCGTCGGGGTTGCCGCCGCCGCCGACGTCGCCTGCCGAAGGTGAGATCCCAGGACCTGTCTCCTCCTCTCTTTGCAGCGCTATGCTCTGTCGCGAGGCTGACGGTGGCGGGTGGGTCGATGAACAGAGAGGAAAGGTACGGTGCCGTCGATCCGTCCTGCCTGTGGATTCACTGGATGCGTCTTGGTGGAGTGAGCGCTCGTGAGATTCGATCTGGTTGCTCTGTCTTTCAAGGTGGATTCGTTGTCAGTAGGTTGGGACGGATTGATCGCTGTTGGATTTGTTAACTTGCAGGTGGGCTAAACCTCTCGTCCTCTGGCGACGAACATCGCCTCCCGCTAGGGTATGCGGGCGACAATCGTTACTCAGCGCCAGCAGGTCGCTGCCCCGTCCTCCAATTGACAATGGTAGCATGCTTATGCCTTGGGGCATGGTGTCGCGGGTAGAGTGTGTGCTGCCATGGCTGAACGAAGCAGCAGTCGGCTGTGCACACTGTCTGACTACTATTGATGTTGGTCTTTCATGTAGGCTTGCCTTCAAATATCACGGCAAGGTATGTGATTTCTTATACTGTAACAGACTGTACAAGTTCACTCTCATATACAAGGCCCATGAAATTGGATTGTGGCATTACTTCAACTATTTTATGAAGTCCACTGATTTTTTGATGAATAACTAATAGGTATGTATGGATAGTGCAACCTGCATATTCACAACTCTGAAGCAATAGAACTACAATCAGCTCACAACCCCCATCGAGTAGTACACCATCTGTTCAATTCAGAGGTACTCATCTTGTTGATTCAGGTGAGATCTATTACCTATACCTTAGATCCTCTAAACTGAAGGAGCTCCGATGGGAAGGGTATTTTAAAATCTGGTGTTGTCTACATGTTTTGGCTGCTTGTATCTTCCTAGGCGATGTCTTACTAGCTGACGAGCAAATCATATGAAAATATGAACCACATATGATCTTTGCTAATAGAAGTACAACACTCAACCTGTGCTATGTCAATTCTATGGCCACTACATATTCAGACGGGCAAATGAACCAAATAAATCTTTCAGTGGGCCAGTGATAATATTATTTGTTGAACTGATTAGAGAAGTAAACTATATACAACAGTAAACAGAAGTTGAATTGTTTAGAGAGGTAAACTATAGGACGGTAATCTGAAGTACACTTGGATCCCAAAGATGCTGGTGGAAATACGTCAACAAGTTACCCGCTACAATCATCACCAGAGATATAACCACAAAAACTGTAGTTCAAAGCTATCCGCTACATTAACTTTGAATTTCCTATCCATTCTCATCAACGATGACCTGCCATAAACCGTACAAATAACAATGAGTATTGTGTTTACCTGCACACAAAAGAAGGGAATTGTTCCTGAACCTGGTTTCTGAGGCCAGGCACGAGTATTGTTTAATTTCAGAATTTGAGAAGAGGTGTAAACCATTAAGAGGGACGTACCATGACGCCAAAAGTTTCAGTCTGCCACCAAGTTTATTTTGTTCATCCCACAAAAAACATGAACTCTCAATCAATGGCTGCATAGCGTCAGAACACAAGAGGATTTTGAGCCAAACAAAATATATTCATTTAAAAAAATCACTGCTGGACCGACTGTTATTCTTCAGTTGCATTCCCTCTACTTATCTCTGACGAATCTACTATTCTTCAGTTGCATCCCCCTGTACTGATATTAGCTAATATAAGTGACAATGCTCTGACTCTTGGAATTTGTAATGCTCATCCAATCCTCCCCGTCTATACCTATTTAATAGCTTCAAGAGCTCTCCCCAAATCATCATTCAAAAGTTCTTCATCTACTTGTGCTATGTTACGTAGATATTTTTCTAGCTTTCAAAGGAAGCATGTCCAGGTGTTCCTAACATGCTCGAGTTTTGTAGGGAATTTAGAATATGTATATCGATCGGGCACCTTCGTTGTGTGAAATTCCTTACTTATTATGTCACTTATATCAGCTAACTATCAAGACCAATGAACTGCATCACGTCAATGTAATCACTTTTTAGTTTATGTCAAGATTAATAGACTGCATATGCACCCCACACCCTTGGTTAGATCTACAATCAAATGTAATGGTGAGATTTAATTTAAAAACAGTTAACTTGTTTGCATGGCTATGCAAAATTAGACAATGATTACATTCTTTAAATAAACAGTTAAGGGCATGCCAGACTTTGCAATCTTCAGAAGAGATTGTTAGCCGAAAATCTGCAAGACAATATATCTGCGTACTTCGAGGACTGGTAGTTTGTTGCAATTACCAGATACTGCAAGCTGTGGTTCTAATTCATTCTTTCGCATTACTGTTTTGGAATTCAATCTGTGGTTGACTGTTACTTGATGGTTCTCTTGTTTCGATCTCCTAGGACTGGAATGTAGAAGCTTTTTGTTTGTTTTCTCACCATATCGTTGTAACAACTCTCAGTGTCTTATGAAAATTCTGAAGTAGTTTGGAGAAAAGATGTGTGAGAAGTAGGTGTATAGATATGTTCCTTCCATGTATTGGATCGAGGAATTTCCTATATTTCTTCTTTTATTAATTTCAGGAGAGGAAGAGAATTTTAGTGGTACTTCAGATTTTGGTAATTGTTCATGATTGAGTTCACCATAATTGATAAAAAAAATTATGACTGTTATCATTTTCATGGTTTATTTTAGTTGCTGGAAGGAAAGCACTGCTAGAAATTTCGGAATTGAGATGTGGTTTTGAACAGTTCTGTCAGGTATTGCTTATTTGCATTGTGCGATCACAATTCTGGGGACAATCGTTTTTAGTTTTGTAGTATCGGATCTGGGTCCTATCTTTCTAGCAGATCACCACATTTGGGATTTGGCTTATTAAACAACAAGCAAACAATAAATTTTGTGAATATAATGTGACGTTTCCAGTTATAACTTTTAGACTTTTGATTCCTTCCTTTAGTTGTCAGCGGAAAATACTGAAGGCATGTAGTTGTGTACATGTTTGAAAAATCAGAAGCGGTTAGTAACATTTTGCATCCTGATACTACAATCGACATTACTAAGCTTGATGCACTCATGATTCTTTAATAACAAGATTAACAGTGATGTTGCTGCTTGAGTTACTTTGCAGGTAACGCTGTTATGCCAATGACATAGTTTATTCAGCTCTCAGGACAACTACTTTATTCTCTATGCTAGCTAAAGGCCCGAAACATAATAAGCCAAGCCTCTGTCGATTTAGCCAAAGCAGGCCTGGAGAAAATAACGTCGGATTTTTAAGCATGGCAAACCGAACGTTTTTTATGACAGTTAGTTGGCGTGAGGATGGCACTTTTAGTTTACGAGCACGGAAATTTTCTGAATAAAATGAACTAAAGCGGATGTGTCATGCTTGCCATCCCCCACAAACATAAATTGCCATAAAAAATGTTTGATTTACCATGGTACAAATTTTAAAAAGCCCGTGGCAACGCACGGGCGTTTTACTAGTTGTACTAGGAGGGGGGTGGCGCCCCCCTTTTTCCTTCTCCTCTCCCACTCCTTCCTTCCCCCTCCTAGTAGGACTAGGAAAGGAGGAATCCTACTCCTACTAGGAGGAGGATTCCTCCCCTCCTTGGCGCACCCTAGGGCTGGCCGGCCTCCCCCCTTGCTCCTTTATATACGGGGGCAGGGGGCACCCTAGAAGACACAATAGACAACTGTCTTAGCCGTGTGCGGTGCCCCCCTCCACCATAATCCACCTCGGTCATATCGTCGTAGTGCTTAGGTGAAGCCCTGCACCGGTAACTTCATCATCACTGTCATCACGCCGTCGTGCTGACGAAGCTCTCCCTCGACACACAGCTGGATCGAGAGTTCGTGGGACGTCACCGAGCTGAACGTGTGCAGATCGCGAAGGTGTCGTACTTTCGGTACTAGGGTCGGTCGGATCGTGAAGACGTACGACTACATCAACCGCGTTATCATAACGCTTCCGCTTTCGGTCTACGATGGTACGTAGACAACACTCTTCCCTCTCGTTGATATGCATCATCTAGATGGATCTTGCGTGTGCGTAGGACTTTTTTTGAAATTACTGCGTTCCCTAACATCTACTACTATTACTCTACACATCGACTGCTATCCAGCATGCATCTAGTGTATTAAGTTCATGAAAAAACGGAGTAATGCAATAAGAACAATGACATGATGTAGACAAGATTTATCCATGTAGAGATAGACCCCATCGTTTTATCCTTAGTAGCAACAATATATACCTGTCGTTTCCCTTTCTGTCACTGGGATCAAGCACCGTAAGATCGAACCCACTACCGGGCACCTCTTCCCATTGCAAGATAAATAGATCAAGTTGGCCAAACAAAACCTGACGGGGATATACCCCGCGGTATGACCCGGCCGGATATATGACCCGGCTGGGACTTGGCGTTTCATTGGTAGCCCGCCGGAGGATTGGCAACTCACGAGTCTGGCGGCTTACTGGTCTGACGAATCACGAGCCTGGCGACTCATTGATGGCCCAGACGGCGGTCAGATAGAGGACTAGGCCCAAGGCCGAGAAGGCCGGCTCATGTTATGGTGGGCCGGCTTAAGAGGAAAGGCATAAGGAATATTCTCCTACAAAGGAGACCCGGACTTGTATTCAACTTGTAAGAAAAGATAGACTAGTCCTAGTCCTACTAGGACTCCACATGTAACCCGCCCCTTTAACTTATATAAGGAGGGGCAGGGCTCCCCAAGAGGGACAGACAAGGAACAAGAAACAATCTCTAGGGCTAGACACCGAGAGCCGGTTCCCGGCGACTCTCCCGTGATCATAATGAGACCTAGCCTCAAATAGCATGTAGGGTTGTTACCGGATGATGTTTCCCGGGGCCCGAAGCTGTCTAAATCCTTGTCTTGTGTTGCGTCTCTCGATTCCGCTCAACCCCTCTCAAGCTACCACATAGATGCGTTGGCCTCGCGACTAAGTCCTGACACTAAGGACATCTGCCGTGACAATTCCATGACAGTTGGCGCCCACCGTGGGACCCGCGCACGGTGGTGTTGAGTTTTTGGAGGGAGCCCTTTAGGGATCCAGAAGCTTGCAATTGGACAGATGAAGAAAGAGCCGGCCTGGAGCAATCACTCAGGATAACCCGGCGTATAAGAGACTAAGATCAAAAGAAATTAGGGTTGGGTCTGTGTACCGCCGCTGCGATCTACAATCCATCAAGACCGACAGGGGATCGATTTCGTCTGTGCGTCACCTCCTGTGATTCGTCAAAAGTTGCCGGCTCCCACTCGGAGGAAGAAGAACACGTAATTGTTATCGTGATCTGCCATGTGGCGGTACTCACGCACGAATCCTACAAGGAGTCCACGTGATGTGCTTTGAACAAACCGGTCAATAAAAGGAGCAGCCACTCGAAGGAAAAAGTTGAATTCGCTGCCCAACCGTCGTACGGACAGCCGGATAGCAATCGAACAGCCAATCCTGACGTGACGCTGTCCGCGCGTGCCACGAATCCTGAGGCCGGCTTCTGCACTTGCTGTCCGTAGTACAGCCCCGTGGTGGCAAAGTATTAATCACAGGTGCCGCCATGCATGGGACTCAAGCGTTACAAGTTATACACCCAGATCATTCTTTTGGTTATCCTGCAAAATACAGGACGCAGTCATCGTGAGATGATCATGGGACCAGTACTCCTATTAAAATACAGTACTAGTTGTTCTCTTCTAGCAGCAGTTGCACGATTTTCAAAACTCAGAATCACGTGAGGGACCAAAGTACTACTTGGCCAAAGTGAATACATGGGTATTAATCAAAGTCACATGATAAGACACAGTGGGTTTACAGGAGCACTAATTGATGGCTACTAATATGAAGACTGCTGTCAAAAGGTGGGCCAGAGCCGCCCCCGCACGGACCTCTCGTCGAGCTGCGCGCTTCTGCCAGCGTGCCTCCGTTGTCAAAGCCGCCTTGGCCGATCGCTGCTGTCCTCCGGTCGCTTCCCGCAAGTCGCCGTTGTGAGCGCGCCGGCCGGCTCCTGTGCTGTGCGCTGAGCTGCTGGCCACCTCTGAGTCGCCGCCTACGGCCGAGCCGTCCCGGATCCTTTTATTCCGTCAGATACAACAGGTTAAACACTTACGGTCTCCAACGCCGCAGCCCTTTGCTACTTCAAATTGCCGTCACTCTGCCCCCTGCGCGTGGTCGCCTGTTCCAGGACCGCAGCTGCGCCCGTTTCTGTCAAGACGGTCCGTTGAAGAGCAAAGCCACTTCTGCCATGTTGAGCCGCTGGGGGGCTGTATTGAGTCGCCGGTCTGTCTGAGCCGTCTCTGTCGCGTTGAACGGATCATCCGTCATCCGAACAAATCAGGTGATATCCATTCAAAGTTTCTTATTAGCACATATTATATTTGTCAAAAAGAGCAGTTTATCTTTGCCTTGGTCGGCAATATCGTTTATGCAGGGCAATGGTTCACTGCAAGAGCGATGGCCGTGTCATGTTGCTCGAAGAACACGTGTGCAAGCCGCCGCCTCTGCGGCCCAATTTACATCAACACGTCGGCTGACTTGCCGGTTCACGCGTCCGCACCAGCTTACAACGCGGAGGACAACTTGCTCGTCCGCACCGGTTTACAAAACCTCAGCCGACTCATTTGTCTACATCCGTAGCCGACTCGCTCGTGATTGGTTTTAACTTCACCATAGTGATCATCAACTCCGCGGCGGATAAATTCTGGCTTAACATATCAGGTGAAATCCATCCAGTATATTTTTATATTATATATTGCTTTCTTTAAAAGAGCAATTACTCTGGCTTGCAAGTTTTCCAATGCAGGACAAATTGTCCACTGCAAAAAGGGATTATTATATCACTAAGTTATTGGATAACTCATGCCGGTTTACATCATGGTTAAATATGAAGAATCTCAAGCCAACTCCTCGAGTCGTCTTGAGACTCGGGGGCTACAATGACATGACTCGGGAACTCCGGGTCATTGGCGGGAAGGATAACCCGGTTCCGGAGGCCACTGCCATATTGATGAAAATTTAAAGGTCGTCAGAAAATTGCCGGGTCAAATCAAAGATTCCAGTTAAAATCCGGCTCAAGAGACTTGACATCTCCCACAAAGCACTGAAGCTCTTAAATATCCGGTTTAAAATCCGGTTCAAGGGAAATTTATCTGCCACAAAGTTTTGAAGCTCTCAAATCCGGTTCAAGGTAAATTTGTTTATCACAAAGCTTTGAAACTTTCAATATCCGGTTTTTCCGGTTCAAAAAGAATTTATCTCTCGCAAAAGTTCGAGTTCTCAGGAAAAATTAAAGGGACCAAAAAGAGTCTGTTACAAAGCACAACCTAAACATAGGTACCCTGCTTTAATGACCATTGGGAGCTGATCGTATTCGAATTTAGCTTAATCCTTTTGGTGTGACCCCGATCGTATTCGAATCAGAGTCGTTAAATATTCTCATGATCACTAGGGGGCTTCCTGTTCAAACATAGGTCGTATTCGAACCAAAGAGAATATAGCTGTCGATACCCGTTTGATTGGCACACTGCCGAGCTCACTAGGGGGCTTCTTGATCGTATTCGAATCATAGCTCAACCCCTTTTGGGAACCGACGTGGATCGTATTCGAATCAGTGTCGTTAAACAACTCTCAAGGTCATTTGGGGGCTTCCTGTTCAAACATAGGTCGTATTCGAACCAAAGAGAACATAGCTGTCGGTACCCTCTTGATCGGCAACGCCAAAGCCACTGGGGGCTATATGATCGTATTCGAATCTTAGCTTAACCCCTTTGAGACGGTTTTCTGATCGTATTCGAATCAGAAGCCTAAAATTTTTTGAAGTCTCTTTTTGCAAACAGTTTTTGGATTTTATTTGAAGCTCTTTTGATCATATCTAAAGTGTATATGAGTGGTTGCTATTTAACCCGGTTTGACTTTGGATGATAAGTCACCATCATATGACAATCATAAACATTTGGAAGTCTTGATTTCTAAAGATTGGGTTATCACCCTTACTGCACAGGTCATGTAAACCGGCAGTACAAATTCAATATCACAATAGTTATATGTGAGATATTATGACCCGCCCTGCGGTAAACCGTCAAGGGATTTTGTGATCTACTTGTGTGCAGGATAAGACTACATTTGGGTGGTTACCCGTCCTGGCTTTTGACGTTAAGTCGCCAGGACATATGTTGTTTAAACTCTGTGCAGGATTTACAGAGCTATGACTTACATAAATGATTAAGTTCAAGCCCATCATCAAAGATTGAAATTGGTGTCTCAAACGGGTTATCAATTCTTGATTTTCTCAAAGGCTATAAGCCGCCGGGTTATAAAAGTTCCGGCTTACAATGGAGGCGTATTAAATTGCCATCGGCCAAGAGCCGCCGAGTATTTAAGCTCCGGATTTACTTATCAACAGATGAGGTATTCAAAGTCGCTTTGGCGCACTGGCTATTATTTTATCAATGGATATGATTTATTATACAATGAAAGGAATAGTCCCGAGTCGCTGTATGCTTACGACCCGACACTTGGGGGCTACATTATTCAAATTGATATTATATCGAATATGCAAGTCCCATGTTACTGCCAGCATATACCATGGCACTTGGGGGCTAATGCAAAGTCATTTTTGCTCAACTTATTGAAGACCCGACTCATCAGATTCTAAATGAGCCGGCCCTTGGGGGCTACCAATTGGTCCTGTCAAAAGTTCAAGGTACACAAGCATTAATCCATTATATTGAACGGTCCACTATTCAGTTGGTAGAGTACAAAGCTCTTAACCTTGTGGATGTGGGTTCAAGCCCCATGGTGGAGATTATATTATATGATGTTATTATCAATAAATTATATACAAAGTCCCAGCTCAGTATTATCTTACTAAGCCGGCCCTTGGGGGCTACACGTTGCTGTTCAAGTTTACATGGTTATATCTACAAAGTCCCTGCTCATTATTGCATAATGACCCGACCCTTGGGGGCTACACTGGTTGAAGTTTTCATGAGCATAAGGCAATTATAAGTCCCAGGTTGCTGCAAGCATGACAACCCGGCACTTGGGGGCTACAGGTGATATGCATATAAGGGAGAAAAAAATCTTCAAATTCTCAGTTTGGAGTAGAGCAGATTAACCCGGTGTCTGCAACAATCATGACCCGGCATCATTTATTTATAACCCGGCAATTTTGGCAATCATAAATCGGCAAGTTCTACATTCTCAAGCCGGCTGAATATCTGTTGAATATTTCAAGACCAATATTTTTGTCAAGTCAGAGCATTGAAGGCCGACTCAAATGGATGCTTTATTTACAATATTTCTTCTACAAGCCAATATATTATGAAGTTGGTCTATTGACCCGGATTTTCCAGAAGGAGGAGATGACAAGGACTTAAGGATGATCAAGTGCCGGCTTACAAGAATATTTAACCCGGAGTACAACCTGTCAATTTGTTCTTGTGTTTATGTTGTAGATCAGTTTAACATGGATAAATCCAAATTAAACTTGGGGGCTAATGACGGGGATATACCCCGCGGTATGACCCGACCGGATATATGACCCGGCTGGGACTTGGCGTTTCATTGGTAGCCCGCCGGAGGATTGGCAACTCACGAGTCTGGCGACTTACTGGTCTGACGAATCATGAGCCTGGCGACTCACTGATGGCCCAGACGGCGGTCAGGTAGAGGACTAGGCCCAAGGCCGAGAAGGCCGACTCATGTTATGGTGGGCCGGCTTAAGAGGAAAGGCATAAGGAATATTCTCCTACAAAGGAAGCAAGACCCGGACTTGTATTCAACTTGTAAGAAAAGATAGACTAGTCCTAGTCCTACTAGGACTCCACATGTAACCCGCCCCTTTAACTTATATAAGGAGGGGCAGGGCTCCCCAAGAGGGACAAACAAGGAACAAGAAACAATCTCTAGGGCTAGACACCGAAAGCCGGTTCCCGGCGACTCTCCCGTGATCATAATGAGACCTAGCCTCAAACAGCATGTAGGGTTGTTACCGGATGATGTTTCCCGGGGCCCGAAGCTGTCTAAATCCTTGTCTTGTGTTGCGTCTCTCGATTCCGCTCAACCCCTCTCAAGCTACCACATAGATGCGTTGGCCTCGCGACTAAGTCCTGACACTAAGGACATCTGCCGTGACAATTCCACGACAAAACCCAAATATCGGAGAAGAAATACGAGGCTATAAGAGATCAAAGAAACTCAAATAATTTTCATGGATATAAAAAGATATGACTGATCATAAACTCGAAGTTCATCAGATCCCAACAAATACACCGCAAAAAGAGTTACATCATATGGATCTCCAAGAGACTATTGTATTGAGAATTCAGCGAGAGAGAGGAAGCCATCTAGCTACTAACCATGGACCCGAAGGTCTACAAAGGACTACTCGCGCATCATCGGAGAGGCACCAATGGAGGTGGTGAACCCCATCCGAGATGGTGTCTAGATTGGATCTGGTGGTTCTGGACTCTGCGGCGGCTGGATGAATATTTCGTCGACTCCCCTAGGGTTCTGGTAATTTTGGGGTAGCAAAGAGGCGGTCCGGGGGGCACCCAAGGTGGGCACAACCCACCAGGGCGCGCTTGGGCCTCCTGGCGCACCCTGGAGGGTTGTCCCCTCCTCGGGACACCCCCCAGGTGCAACCAGGGCCCAATATCTTCCTTCCGGTCCATACAAAATCTCCGTCAAGTTCCGTTGCATTTGGACTCCGTCTGATATTGATTTCCTGCGATGTAAAAAACATGCAAAAAACAGCAACTGGCACTTGGCACTATTGATACGCCTCCAACGTATCTACTCTTTCTCACGCTTTTCCTCTTGTTTTGGACTTTAGTTAGCATGATTTGAATGAAACTAACCCCTGACTGATGCTGTTTTTAGCAGAATTACCATGGTGTTGTTTTTGTGCAGAAATAAAAGTTCTCGGAATGAAACGAAACTTTGCGAGGAATTTTTATGGAATAAAAGAGGATTTTTGGAGCCAAGACCCACCAGAGAGGGGCCCGTGGGTGGGCACAACCCACCAGAGCACGCCCCCCTCTCTTGGCGCGCCCAGGTGGGTTGTACCCACCTGGTGGCCCCCGAACGATCCCTTGATACTATAAAATCACATTATTCAAGAAAAAATCATGGAGAAAGAATTATCACGTTCCACGAGACGGAGCTGCCGCCAAGCCCTGTTCTTCCTCGGGAGGGCAGATCTGGAGTCCGTTTGGGGCCCCGGATAGGGGGATCTTCGTTCTTCGTCATCACCAACCATTCTCCATCACCAATTCCATGATGCTCCCCACTGGGAGTGAGTAATTTCTTCGTAGGCTCGCTGGTCGGTGAGGAGTTGGATGAGACTCATCATGTAATCGAGTTGGTTTTGTTAGGGCCTGATCCCTAGTATCCACTATGTTCTTAGATTGATGCTGCTATGACTTTGTTATGCTTAATGCTTGTCACTTTGGGCCCGGGTGACATGAACTCAGATCTGAACCATTTATGAATTCATCATTATATCCATGTTTTAGATCCGATCTTGCAAGTTATAGTCACCTACTACATGTTATGATCCGGCAACCCCGGAGTGACAACAACCGGGCTGATACGTCTCCAACGTATCTATAATTTATGAAGTATTCATGCCATGTTTTCTATTGTATTATATGATTTTGGTATGATTTGATTATAACTAACCCGGAGTGACGCTGTTTTCAGCAGAACTCCCGTGGTGTTTTTTTTATGCAGAAATAAAAGTTCTCGGACTGCGATGAAAATCAGCGGAGAATTTTTATGGAAAATATAAAAAATACTGGAACGAATAGTTACCGGAGGGGAGTCCCGTGGGCCCCACGAGGGTGGAGGGCGCGCCCCTGTGCCTCGTGGACTCTCCGTGGGGCCCCCCTGACTTGTTCTCGATGCCAACCTTTCGTATAAATACCCAAACCTCCAGAAAGTAACCCAGATCGGAAGTTCCACCGCCGCAAGCCTCTGTAGCCACGAGAAGTCAATCTAGGCCCTCTCTGGCACCCTGCCGGAGGGGGCCATCATCACCGGAGGCCATGGGGGAGGATCCCGGAGGGGCCATCATAGCCATGAAGGCCAAGGACCAGAGGGAGAACCTCTCCCCATCCAGGGGGAGGCCATGGAGGAGGAAGCACAAGGGGGAGAACCTCTCCTCCTCTCTCTCGGTGGCGCCGGAGTGCCATCGGTGTCGGTGTCAAAACCGGCGGATCTCGGGTAGGGGGTCCCGAACTGTGCGTCTAAGGTCGATGGTAACAGGAGACATGGGACACAATGTTTACCCAGGTTCGGGCCCTCTCTATGGAGGTAATACCCTACTTCCTGCTTGATTGATCTTGATGAATATGAGTATTACAAGAGTTGATCTACCACGAGATCGTAATGGCTAAAACCCTAGAAGTCTAGCCTGTATGACCGTGTCCTTTCCGGACTATGCCCTCCGATTTATATCACCGGAGGGAACTAGGGTTGTACAAAGTCGGTTATAGAGAAAGGAATCTTCATATTTGGTCGCCAAGCTTGCCTTCCACGCCAAGGAGAGTCCTATCCGGATACGGGAGAAAGTCTTCGGTCTTGTATCTTCTCAGCCCATTAGTCCGGCCCATGTCCAACAGGCCGGACGCCCGAGGACCCCTTAATCCAGGACTCCCTCAGTAGCCCCCGAACCTGGATTCAATGACGAGGTATCCGACGCGCAGATTTGTCTTCGGCATTGCAAGGCGGGTTCCTCCTTTCGAACTCCAAGATAGTCTTCGGACGCAATGATCGTGTCCGAACCTGTAACACACATACCACACACAACCGCAGAGAGTATAATATTCCACGAGTCCAATCCGTCAACGTCTTTTCGTAACGTGACATCACGCTCGCCCGGTCATTATTTTGAACCGTTTTTGTCCTGCTGTTCCACGTTTCGAGGCGAGGTTTGTATTGGCACGTCTTGTCGAAGCAGAGATCGGGTTCCCTTATCGCGGGATTTTTATTAATGCGAGCGTGGGTAACCCAATCGTTCCATTGGAAAGATTCCCTGGGAATAGGCAGGTTTTCAGGCTTAGGAGGGGGCGTTCGATACCCGTTGCCTTTATAAAGGAGCCAAGGGCCGTCTTTATTTACGCCAAACCTCTCTTCAGCCTTCCCACCCTCGAGTTCTAGCATCCAAGGTTCGACTCCATTGCTTCAAGCTTCCCAGCCATGTCCGGGCTCAGCTCTCAAGGTCGATGGATGGCTTCCTCTGTTACAGAGGAGGATATTGTGAAGCTTCGGGCGGCCAGATATCTGACCGCGGAGATCCTCCACAGGCTTCCTGCTCAAGGACAGGTTGTTCCGACTCCTAGATCCGGCGAGAGGGCCGTATTCATCTCTCACTTCCTCCGAGGGCTAGGGTTCGCTCTTCACCCCTTCATCCGGGGGCTCATGTTTTATTACGGACTAGATTTCCACGATCTAGCCCCAGATTCTTTCCTCCATGTCTCGGCGTTCATCATCACGTGTCAGGCTTTCCTCCGAATTCCCCCACACTTCGTCTTATGGCTCAAGACCTTTAGCGTGAGGCCAAAGGTGTGGTCGACGGGAAACAAGCAGAGTGCAGTGAGCAAGCTTACCAGTATTCCCTGGCCAAAAGGCTCTTTCGCCGAAGCGTCCAACCAATGACAGCGGGAGTGGTTCTACGTCACCGAACCCCGTGGTACCAAGTGGGCAGCTATACCCGCGTTCCGTTCTGGCCCTCCGTTACAGCTTGCATCATGGATCAATAAGGGGCTGGACTGGGGATCAGTTGACGAAGTGCAGACTCTACATAGCCACATCCGAACCCTCCTTGAGAAGGACATCGACCTTGCCAACGTGATTCAAGTAATGCTAGTCCGCTGAGTCCTGCCATGCCAGCGTAGGCCTCTTCGCATGTGGGAGTTTAACCCGGAAGGACCATGGACCCTCCAACACTTCTTCGGCACTACGCACAAAGGGATGTGGAAGTTATTTTTCGGGAAATAGAAACAGTGGCCGGACACCACCGAGGACATCGGCCTCGACTGCAGCCATCCGGATACCTCGGTAAGCGCTCAATCCCCGAACACTTTGTAGTTAAGCGTGTCGTAATATGTTACTGAGCAAACTATCTTCTTCCAGGGCTGGGTAAAGAAAGCAGAGCGAATTTGGTGTCCGGCTCCCCTCCCCGAGGCCTCCGTAGATCCCGTACTACAGGATGCTGGCCCCGGCACCGTACCAGATGCCTGTGGAGGAGGACACGACGGAAAGTGGGAGGACCAAAGGCGGTCTTCATCCCGAAGGTATACCGAACATTGTGCCCGGGGGAATCAAAATTCCCTCGTCCGAAGACAAAAGTGAAGGACGAGTTGACGTCTCTTCGCCCCATGGTATGAAAAGGGCTGCCTCCGAAGATTGGGAGAAAGAGGCTCCTAAGCGAGGCAAGGTGCACCAGTCGGGCGGTTCGGGCTTGGAGGATGGCGTTTTCGCGCAGTCCCGTGATGAGGGCAAGCCTCCAGCCGAATCGTGAGTGGACCAGGATGTTTTCTTTAAACATATCCTGTTCCTTTCCTGTTACCAGGGTAACTTCTAAAATATATGCTTTTGCAGCTCGGCAAATAGTCTTCTTCACCAATCCTCTTCTTCGGGAGATCTTCTCCGAGAGATGATGGAAAGCAAGACACCTCCACCGGTCTCCTCGCCTAATAAGGCGGACAACTTTGAGGTGTCGTCTCGGAGGACCTCTCCTGATCAACAAGTGGTGCGAGGGGTGATGAAGACACCGTCCAAAGGTGATACTTTGGTAGCCCAGGATCCAGGGGCCAACAATAAAGCCTCCGGACTGTCCGGTTTACAGCCGGAGACGACTCTGGGAACAGATGAGCGAATCCCTTCAAAGGGAGGCCGTACTCCTGCCGCAGCTTCCAGAGGTCTAGAAGCGCCGGATATATTGACGAGCATGCTGCGACAGGCGTCCGTCTCAGAAGAACATCATACCTTGATGGGTATGGTGGTTGAAAGGGTACTGTCCGCGAAAAGCGGATTGAACGAAGCCTGCGCGAGCCTGTTAAGAGGCTTCGAGGTTTGTACTAAAAAAATAATTGTGTGTGTTTTATTCATGAACTGCATTTGTGTATAGGTAGTAGCCCCTGAGACTCTGATTGGCTTCCCAGGGGGGGGGGGGCGATCAGAGGATCAATAAGATATGCCCAGGAAATAATGATTAATTGGAACACAGGCTGTTACCCCCCTGGCGACTGCCCGGACTACGGAGGTTGCAGAGCTGCAACAGAAGCTTGATGTGGCAGATGATGACATTACGCTTATCAACAGGCGACTCGACGAAGTGCAAGGTATGTCTCGAGGTTTGTCATTACATGCACGTGCCTGTAATTGATCATGACGCTAAGAATTTTATATTAAAATATGCATGACTACAGATGGTGCCGCCGCGGTCGAGAACCTTCGGGCTGAGCTGGCCCGGGCCAAGGAGCATGCCCGGATTAGTAATGCGGCTGCCGAGAAGGCATCTGCCGAGCTAAAGGCCGAACAGGCTGCTTGGCGCCAATGCAAGGAGAGAATATCCACGATGGCGCGTGAGCTAAAGGATGCCGCTAGCCGCTGTGAAATCCTCGAGAAGGATAATAAAGCAAAAACTGCTAATCTTGACAAGGCCTTGCGAGAGGCGAAAGAAGCGCAGTCCGAGTCTAGAGCAGCCCAGGAGGACATCCGACAAGCTGGGGAGATCGCGGCTGGGAAGCCCTTTTTATTGCAAACGAAGTTCGGCGATCCGAATTATGCTCCACTTAATAAAGTGTGGAGTTCTCCAGACGAATTGTTGGACCTGCCGAAGAGTGCTTCTGATGCGGCGCAATTTTACCAAGCGTAAGAAGGGTATGAGACGGAGAAGCTTTTTTGGTCGCAGTTCGGTGCGTCAAAACGCCCACTGTTGCTGAACAAACAGATGACCCAATGGGCCGAACTCCATAGACTATCCGGTTCTGCCATGAAGGACGTTGTGGCCGGGCTGTGGCCAAACGAGCCAATTCCGGATAGTTATTTTGGTTTGGTGCGGCGACTTGCTGATGCGGTGCCGCGTCTCAATGTCGTTAAGCGGTCGGCGTGCATTGAAGGTGCACGGATGGCCTTTGCCCGTGTCAAGACATACTGGGCGAAGATGAAGGCCACAGATGTTGCCGCGAAGGGTCCACCGAAAGGCAAGGACCATCACGTACCAGAGCATTAAGTCGAGGATGTCCTGGAGGGTGCCCGCTTGATAGAGGGTCAATGCTCGAAAAACATGATATTCGAGTGAAATGTATGGGTAGTTGTAAAACACAATGTTATGATAAAGCTATATATGTTAGTTTCGCCTAAAACTTTTGTTCCTCCTGTGCGGCCGTTTTTGTGTTAATTTGAAAGTTTTCCAGTCGTTAGCTTCAGCCCCCTCGTATAAAGTACGGGGGTGTTCGGAAAAGCAATTGATCACTCTTAATCCAACGTCTTGGTCCATTAAGGAGGTGTCAATGTGGTGAACTAGGCAATCAGACTATAGGGCGTTAACACTTTCACTTAGCCATAGGAGTTTTATAGGGGGGACTACGATATAGCCCCTGGTATGTGTACGGCTTATTCCAATATGGTGTGTTACATATATGACCTGAAGAAAAAGGTCCTTCGTATAATACAGAGGGAATCACGAAAGATTCCGATAAGTCATCGAGTGGTTGACCAGCTCTCGCCGCATCATGACAGTCAGTTTTCGGCTTTCTCTACTGAGGCGCTTGACCAGATGAATCGGAAGCACAATCGCAGTAGTTCTCCCTTTACTACCCTAGCCGATAGAGCGGAACGTAAGGTAGCAAGCACAGGAGCCGAGCAACCCAACTATTGATCCAATACATGATTCGGAGCTGATGCATATAAGGCCAAACTCGCGGCGCCGAAGTACGCTATAAAGCTGTTCGGACTTGTCGGCAACTCATTTGTTCCCATACCGAGCCCCTGGCAAGTTATGCCGAGGTATGTGAAACAACCATAGGAGCCAAATTTAGTTTTTTTTGGAAAAAAGCGAATGCTGAATGCGGATTTATGTTTACTGGGACCTGAGTGATATGCCAATATTTATTTTAGAGATAACAAAGCCGCAACCCCGGCTATTTGACATGCCCGGGGTCGAAGGCGGAGGAAAAAGGCACATTACAGGCTCGAAATAAAGAGTGCGGTCTACAAAAAGTTGTTTTGGACCTCCTGTCGCACGTCTGCGCCGCCTGTCCTCGGTGAGGGGACTCCTTGACGGAAATAGCCCCCTAGGTGAGTGTACAGATTCGTCCGCTAGAGTCCGTTAGATGTTTAGCCTTTGCGTCACCTGTAGTAAAGGATAATGAAAAAAGAAAGAGTAATTAGGAAAAAAAGTTACGAGAGTGCTTGTAGGCTCGTCCGTATTGTGCTTCCGCCGATGCCCAGGGTATCTTAAGTGCATAGTTATGTATGCGCGATACAAATTTCGCAGGTATATGAGGTGGGCGGCGGAAGCTGAACTGCTAGGTCCGCTCCGGAATTGGTCGATCCTGTTGTATGGAGACCGGTGGCTTAATGGCCGGCAAGGTGTGCGGTTTAATGAGACCGCTTTCTACTTCGGCTGAGGTTGCCGCGGTATAATCTTTAGTCCGAAGGGAGTGTTTCTCCTGCTCCCATGTGGAGTTGTGTGTCACGTATACCATGTTCACTGTTTTTACTTCAGGGGGAAATTGCTTCTGACCCCCGGTATTTGGTTGGTGAGTCCCTTCGTCGTCGCTATCACCGGGCGGCCTCCTCCCCTTGTATTCGGCGTTGAGCTTGCCGGCCTGCTTGAATACCCAACAACTTGTGTTGGTATGGTTAGCTGGCTTATCGGGGTGGCCATGAATCTGGCAGGGTCGGTCCAATATCTTGTCTAAATTGGATGGTCCGTCTCGATTTGCCTTGAAGGGCTTTTTCCTTTGACCGGGTTTGGGACCGCTGAATCCGGCGTTGACCGCAGTGTCACGCGTTCTTTCGTTATCATTGTGACGTTTGTGCTTGCTGCGCCGTGGCTTGCCATTGCCATCTCGGACTTCGGAAGTGCCTGGATCGCTGGCGATGTTGCTTCTACGAGCGAGCTAGCTGTCTTCTCCCGCGCAAAAGCGGGTCATTAGAGCGGTAAGGGCTGACATGGATTTTGGTTTTTCTTGACCGAGGTGGCGGGCAAGCCACTCATCCCGGACGCTATGTTTGAAGGCCGCTAGGGCTTCCGCGTTTGGACAGTCGATGATTTGGTTCTTTTTGACTAAGAACCTAGTCCAGAGCTTCCTGGCTGACTCTCCGGGCAGCTGGACAATGTGACTTAAGTCATCGGCGTCTGGTGGCCGGACATATGTACCTTGGAAGTTGTCGCGGAAGGCGTCTTCCAAGTCCTCCCAGCTGCCAATAGAGTTTTCCGGCATACTGTTTAACTAGTACCGAGCTGGTCCTTTGAGTTTTAACGGCAGGTATTTGATGGCATCAAGGTCGTCTCCGCGGGCCATGTGGATATGGAGGAAGAAATCCTCGGTCCATACCGCGGGATCAGTTGTTCCGTCGTATGATTCGATATTCATGGGTTTAAACCCATCTGGGAATTCATGCTCCATTACTTTGTCTATGAAGCAAAGAGGATGCGCGGCGCCTCTGTATTGGGCCACACTGCGACGTAGCTCCTATGGAGTCCGTCTGCGGTTTTCGGCTCGGGCGTGATTGGGCCTGTCACATCTGAGTAGATTGTCGTCGCTGCGCGTCGGGGCGCGTCCTCGTGATCCATAGATCGATCTAGCATGTTTTGCTCTGCTGGCCGGGCCCTGCCAGGGGTCGTATGTATAACCCTGAGCTGTTTTATCGCTGCCTTTACGGCAAGGTGGGGCGGGCTGGTGTTCGGCTTGAGTTGCCGCTCTGTCATAACCGCGTTGTGGTTGATTAGCCGTATTGTGTGATGATGGTATGGGCTCCAGCACCTCATCACCGTACTGAGGTAGCAATTTGCGCTTTGGGTGATTTTTGGTTGGGCCACTGAGGCCGTATTCCTCGGCGGCTAGGACTTCGGTCCATCTATCATTGAACAGATCTTGATCAGCTTGAAGTTGCTGCTGCTTCTTTTTCAGGCTCCTTGCAGTGGCTATTAGCCGGCGCTTAAAGCGCTCTTTCTCAAGAGGCTCCTCAGGTACGATGAAATCCTCGTTGCCGAGGCTCTCTTCGTCTTCGGAGAGTGAAAGATAATTACTGTCCTTTGAGTCTTCGTTTATGGCATGTTCGTCAGGGCTAACGTGCCCGTCTTCCCATTCATCCTGTTCGGTTGTTTGCTCACTGAGATCTTCATTGTCTTCGGTACCATCTGGAGTGTGATCGTCTCCTGTGCTAGTGTTGCTGTCCTTGCTGCGGCGGGATTTAGAGCGGCGCCGCTGAAGCCGGCGCTTTGGTTGTGTCTTAGGAGGCTCATCCTTAGCTGGATTTTCCTTGTCCTCGCTGTTATTCTCTTTGGGTGTATCCACCATGTATACGTCGTACGAAGAGGTGGCCGTCCAGCGTCCTGTAAACGGTGGGTTTTGGCCGTGCACCACATCTGCATCGTCGTCCATACCGTCGATGTCTTCGGAGCCGTAATCGAGCATGTCGGTCAAGTCCTCGACAGTGGCTATGTAATGGGTGGCAGGTAGGAAGCGAAATTCCCCGTCGTCAGCCTCCAGTTCAAACCGGACATAGTTCGGCTGTGAGCCTTCCGCTAAGGATAGATTTATTAATCAGTTTAATACCTCGCCTAAAGGCGAGTGGCGGAAGATATCCGCGGCGCTGAATTCGAAGATCGATAACTGATCAAGCTCAGCGTCTGCGGACGCACATGGTTCGGAACTTATAGCCGGAGATGAGTCCGGAGTTCCGGTGACACAGGTATCACATGAGGTTAAGTCAGTGTGCGGCTCCAACGCCGCGGAATCTACGGCCTCCGTGGCGGGGTTGAGCTTCCCGTCCTCGGATGGCGCGATCTGCTCTGGATCTAAGGCCGGAGCGGTTACAGGTGCAATTTCCTGAGTATGGTCCGATGACAGATTCAAATCATGTTCATCGTAGGGATAGGGAGCGGCTGCCGTGGTCTCGAATCCGTCGAAGATCAAGTCTCCGCGGATGTTTGCAACGTAGTTCAAGCTCCCAAATCTGACCTGATGGCCAAGGGCGTAGCTGTCGATCTGCTCCAGATGGCCAAGCGAGTTGGCCCGCAGTGCGAAGTCGCCGAACACGAAGATCTGTCCGGGGAGAAAGGTTTTCCCCTTGGACAGCATCGTTGTGGATGTTTGAAGAAGCCATCGAACCTTTTGGGGACGGCATAGTGGAACTCTCAATGAAAGCACCAATGTCGGTGTCAAAACCGGTGGATCTCGGGTAGGGGGTCCCGAACTGTGCGTCTAAGGTCGATGGTAACAGGAGACGAGGGACACAATGTTTACCCAGGTTCGGACCCTCTCTATGGAGGTAATACCCTACTTCCTGCTTGATTGATCTTAATGAATATGAGTATTACAAGAGTTGATCTACCACGAGATCGTAATGGCTAAAACCCTAGAAGTCTAGCCTGTATGACTGTGTCCGTTCCGGACTAAGCCCTCCGGTTTATATAGACACCGGAGGGAACTAGGGTTGTACAAAGTCGGTTACAGAGAAAGGAATCTTCATATTTGGTCGCCAAGCTTGCCTTCCACGCCAAGGAGAGTCCTATCCGGATACGGGAGAAAGTCTCCGGTCTGGTATCTTCTCAGCCCATTAGTCCGGCCCATGTCCAACAGGCCGGACGCCCGAGGACCCCTTAATCCAGGGCTCCCTTAATCGGGAGGGGAATCATCGCCGCGGTGATCATCTTCATCAACATCACCATCATCATCACCATCCTCATCTCTTGAAGCTACGTCGGTATTTCCCCAAAGAGGAAGGGATGATGCAGCATAGCGGGGGTAGGTATTTCCCTCAGATATGAAAACAAGGTTATCGAACCAGTAGGAGAACCAAGCAACACAACGTAAACAGCCCCTGCACACAAATAACAACACCTCGCAACCCGACGTGTTCAAGGGGTTGTCAATCCCTTTGGGTAACGGTGCTAGAAACGATGCATGGACGGGAGAAAGTTGTAATAGATTGAAATAATAGATCGCAAATAAAATAAAGTGCAGCAAAGTATTTTTGCATTTTTGGTTTAATAGATCTGAAAATAAATGCAAGGAAAAAGTAGATCGCAAAGGCAAATATAAGAAAGAAGACCCAGGAGCCGTAGATTTCCCTAGTGGCTTCTCTCGAGAAAGATAGGGAACGGCGGGTAAACAAATTACTGTTGGGCAATTGATAGAACCTCAAATAACTATGACGATATCCAGGCAATGATCATTACATAGGCATCACGTCCAAGATTACTAGACCGACTCCTGCCTGCATCTACTACTATTACTCCACACATCGACCTCTATCCAACATGCATCTAGTGTATTAAGTTCATGGAAAAACGGAGTAATGCAAAACGATGACATGATGTAGACAAGATCTATCTATGTAGAGATAGACCCCATCGTTTTATCCTTAGTAGCAACGATACATACGTGTCCCTTTCTGTCACTGGGATCAAGCACCGTAAGATCGAACCCACTACCGGGCACCTCTTCCCATTGCAAGATAAATAGATCAAGTTGGCCAAACAAAACCCAAATATCGGAGAAGAAATACGAGGCTATAAGTGATCATGCATATAAGAGATGAAAGAAACTCAAATAACTTTCATGGATATAAAAATATATGACCGATCATAAACTCAAAGTTCCTTAGATCCCAACAAACACACCGCAAAAAGAGTTACATCATATGGATCTCCAAGTGACCATTGTATTGAGAATTCAGCGAGAGAGAGGAAGCCATCTAGCTACTACGGACCCGAAGGTCTATGAAGAACTACTCACGCATCATCGGAGAGGCACCAATGGAGGTGGTGAACCCTATCCGAGATGGTGTCTAGATTGGATCTGGTGGTTTTGGACTCTGCGGCGGCTGGATGAATATTTCGTCCACTCCCCTAGGGTTCTAGTATTTTTGGGGTATTTATAGAGCAAAGAGGCGGTCTGGGGGGCACCCGAGGTGGGCACAACTGTCAGTGTCAAAACCGGCGGATCTCGGGTAGGGGGTCCCGAACTATGCGTCTAAGGTCGATGGTAACAGGAGACGGGGGACACGATGTTTACCCAGGTTCGGGCCCTCTTGATGGAGGTAATACCCTACTTCCTGCTTGATTGATCTTGATGAATATGGGGATTACAAGAGTTGATCTACCACGAGATTGTAATGGCTAAACCCTAGAAGTCTAGCATGTATGATTGTGTTTTTCTCTATGGACTAAACCCTCCGGTTTATATAGACACCAGAGGGGACTAGGGTTGTACAAAGTCGGTTACAGAGAAAGGAATCTTCATATCCGAACGCCAAGCTTGCCATCCACGCAAAAGGAGAGTCCTATCCGGACACGGGAGAGAGTCTTCTGTCTTGTATCTTCACGGCCCATCAGTCCAGCCCACATCACATAGGCCGGACGCTCGAGGAACCCTTAATCCAGGACTCCCTCAGTAGCCCCTGAACCAGGCTTCAATGACGAGGTGTCCGGCACGCAGATTGTCTTCGGCATTGCAAGGTGGGTTCCTCCTCCGAATACTCCAAAGCAACCTTCGAACACAGAGAACGTGTCCGGCTCTGCAAAACAAGTACCACAGACAATCGCAGAGAGTATAATATCTCACGAGTCCAATCCACTGACAACTTTTGTAGCGTGACATCACGTCGCCACCCGGTTATTATTTCGAACCGTTTTTAAGCCTCCCGCTCCATGTTTCAAGACGCGGTTTTATTGGCATGTCTTGCCGAAGCAGAGATCGTGTCCCCTTATTACGGGATTTTCATCAATACGGGCGTGGGTAATCCAACCGCCCCGTTGGCACGATTCCTCGGGGAATAGGCAAGTTTCAAGGCTTGTGAGGAGGCGTTCGATATTGATTGCCTTTATAAAGGGGCACAGACCCGCCTTTTTCTTCCTCAACCTTTCCAACCTCGAGCTCCAGCACCCAGGTTTCAACTCAATCGATCCAAGCCACCCAGTCATGTCCGGACCCAGCCTCCAAAGCCGGTGGTGCCCTCCTTTGTCACAGAGGAGGATATCGCGAAGCTCCGGGCGACAAGGTACCTGGCCGCGGAAATCCTCCACAGGCTTTCTGCTAAGGGGCAGGTTATTCCTACACCCAGATCCGGCGAGAGGGTCGTATTCATCTCCCACTTCCTTCGGGGGCTAGGGTTCGCTCTCCACCCCTTCGTTCATGGCCTCATGTTTTATTATGGGCTAGATTTTCACGATCTAGCTCCGGACTCCTTTCTTCACATCTCGGCGTTCATCGTCATGTGCGAGGCCTTTCTCCGCATTCCCCCACACTTCGGCTTATGGCTCAAGACCTTTAGTGTGAAACCGAAGGTAGTCGACGGGGAGCAAGCAGAGTGTGGCGGTGCTACGGTGAGCAAGCTCACCAGTACTCCTTGGCCAAAGGGCTCCTTCACAGAAACTTCTAACCTATGGTAGCGGGAGTGGTTTTACATCACTGAACCCCGCGGTACCAAGTGGGCAGCTACGCCTGCTGTTGGGGATATGACTATCAGGTATGACCCGCCCAGGAGGGGTCGGGTCATCCCTGTGGCGGTTGATCTCAATGAAGCCCAAGAGTATAATAACAATGGCGGTTCATAGATAGGCTTAGTAGAGGGCCCAGACCCGAAGGCAGCTCAAGGCCCACGAATATAAACCGCCATGTATATGTAGACTTGTATTGTAAGGCATGTAAGAAAGGTCACCGAGCCGGACACGTTGTATGAGCCGGCCGGGACTCTGTAGGCCGCAGGGCATCAACCCGTGTATATAAGGGGACGACCCAGCGGCGGCTTAGGACAAAAAACAAAAGATCGAGAGCCAGGTTAAGCATATTCGCTCCCTGGTCATCGAAACCCTAGCAATACCACCTCAAACTGGATTAGGCTTTTACCTTCACCGCAAGGGGCCGAACCAGTATAACTCCCTGTGTCCTTTGTCCTGTTTAACCCCTTTAAGCTAACCTCGTTCTGATGGCTCCACGACTAAGTCCTCACACTAGGACATCTGCCGTGACAAACCCACGACAGTTGGCGCCCACCGTGGGGCTATCGCACGATGGTTTCAAGTTCTTAGAGGGCAACTTTGAAGGGATCAAGGGATATGCCGTGGGCCGGATGACCAAGAGTGGTCGCGGCAAGCTCTACATCGAAGACGCAGGCTGGGGCCCCGAGGCCGGCTCAATTGAGTACGGGTACCGGGTCCCCTTCGGCGGAATTCACGTCTTCATTGGCAAGATCGGGGAACCGGGCCCTGAGCCGGACATCTGCACCAACATCATCGAGACGGCTCAGCGTGCGAGACCCGCCCGAGTTCAGCCCGCCATGAAACATGCCTTCGTGGGATTCATCCATGGAGCAGAATCTGAGGATAGATCGGCATCTGGTGGTGAGACTGTTGTTTACTCTGATGGGGAGTCGCCCACCGGCGAGACCGAGTCATTGTATCAACTGCAAGACGGCCGGCTTGGGGGCTGTTCCGACGGCAACAGTATTCCGGACCCCTACGAGCCACCGAACCGGGTCGCGATCTTCATGGCCGGTACGCAGCTGGTACAACATTCTTCAACTGCGGCAACACTGATTTCCGGGTCAGCAGCAGCGACGGCGGCCAGGGCGGGAGGCCCTGTGCGCCCGCCGGCTCAAGTTTTGTCCGACTTACTAGACACCTTGGCAACACTGCTGGCGACGGAGGTTAACCCGGATAATCGAGATCAGCATAAGGCGGAAGCCGCAAAGTTGCGAGATCAGATAGCTCAAGCTAAGGAGGATCTAATGGCTGAAGATGCTAGGATGGCCGCGGAGCGGGTTACATTGGATGCTCAGGCACAGCGGATTCAGTCGGAATCTTACCGGCTCATGCTAGATCAGAACTCTTCAAACAAGGTCATGAGGAGAAGGCATCAGGCTCGTTTGCCCCCGGTTTATGAGGTGAGAAATCTCTTTAACACGCTAGGAGCAGGAACCAGTAACCCGCCAGTGGTAAACCGGGTTGAAGCACCTGGGACGGGAACGCCGGTTCAGCCACGGACGACGGACCCTCCTCGTCAGAACAATATCCCGCCACAACACGTGTCAACACCACCGTGTCATTATTCTAACCCTTTGGATAACATGATCGCTACGGCATCATGATTGGCGGCTCTTCCAGTTGAAGGCGAGTCTCCAGCGGCGGTTGAAACACGGAGGGCTAGAGAGCTTCTCCAGACAGCGTTGGTTCAGCAACAGGCTTATTCTTACAGTTGTAGCAAGATTCATTCTACCCCTCGCCCAAGCCGGAGTTACAGCCGACGTATCGATGAGCTGGCGGTGTCAAGCAGTGGGCGGAACCATAACCCGCCTCGCGGACATAACCCGGCGGGCGGTGGTGCTGATGCTTAGAACGTAGTGGATCAAGGTAGAGCGCGTCGGGAGGCCGAGCTGGCGGCTTAGTATGCGGCCCGTCAACCTTCTCCGTTGCGTCCGAGCACCTCTATGGAGCTGAGTGTGACCTTCAGGAACTTGGGGGTCACTACAAAAAAAGACACATCTGTGACATTTTGGGCCAAACGGTTTTTTTTCTGTCATACTTATGACACTTTAATGACGATAATTGTGACAAAACCCGGTATCATCATAGATGTTGTGGGCTCCTACTTCTATGACAAAAAATCATGACAGAAAATGGGCTTTTCGTCCTGGGCGGGCCGGAGACGCAGCTGCATGACATTCTTTGAGCCGTCCATGACAGAAAAAACCGTGGTAGAAGCGAGGGCGAGGAAAATTTCGGGGAGTTCCCGGTTACGGTGGGTGGTCGGGGGCCGAGCGATGCGTGTTTCTTTCGTACACGTACGCGCGTGTGTGCGAGGCGTTGGGCTCTAACTGAACCCGAGCGAGGCGTTGGGCTCTAACTGAACCCAAGCGATTGCACTGCAGGCTACGCGTTACTGAACCCGAGCGATCGATCGATGGCTGTTAACTGAACCCGATCGAGCGATTCCTTCGCTACTGCTGCTAACTGAAGCCGATCGATGCTGCCTCTGGATGAACAGTGAGCGTTGCTGGGGGGGTTGGATGAACAGTTCCCGGTGGGGGTGTATGAACAGGACCCCCTGGTGTTGCCTCTGGATGAACAGGACCCCGATCGATCGAGTCGGTTGGGGCTGGATGAACAGGACCCCATGGAGGGCTGGATGAACAGGACCACCCTGTGGAGGGCTGGATGAACAGTAGACGGTGGAGGGCTGGATGAACAGTATCCCGTGGAGGGGTGGTTGAATAGGAGCCCGTGGAGAGGGCTGGTTGAACAGTAGCCGGTGGAGTAGAGCGTGGTGGAGGCTGGATGAACAGGAGCCCGTGGATGAACAGTCGCAGGTGGAGGCTGGAGGAGGTCGGCGGTGGATGAACAGTAGCACGTGGAGGCTGGAGGGGGTCGACGGTGGAGATGAACAGTATCCCGTGGAGTCCCGTTTTGCGGTACGCCACACCCCTCCCGATGAACAGGACCCCCGTTTCAACCGTAGCGCTCCAACACAAGTCCGTTTCCTCCGTTTTGCGGTATGCCACACCCCTGCCGATCAACAGGACCCCCGTTTCGATCGTAGGAGGTCCGTTTCCTCCGTTTTGCGGTACGCCAGACCCCTCCCGATGAACAGGATCCCGTTTCGAGCGTCGCCGATCGAACACAAGGCCGTTTCCTCCGTTCTGCGGTACGCCAGGCCTCGTTTCCATCGGCTGTTCCGTCCAAGCCGGTTGGCTCCCACGCGTTCCGTTGCCTCCCGATGAACACGACGCATTCCGTTGCCTCCCCATGAACACGACAACAATGCAGTTTCTCCGTTCCGACCCAGCCATGTACACGAGCCCTGGCCGTACGTATGCGCGAGTAGGCGTTCGAGACCCCGTCCGTATGTACATACGTGGCCGTATTTTCTTTCTCTCACACTGGCCGTTGTACGTACGTGTACATGCTACATGCGCGCCTCTACTACGACACGTGCGCGCTCTACATCGACCAGTATGTACGTACACGTTCGCGACCAGAATGACAACGCTGCGTACGCTTCGACCAGGTGGGTCCCGACTGTCAGGCACTTCCTTACGTGCGAAGATATAGTTGGTGGGTCCCAGCAGTTAGGGGGCGAATCGTTTTTTTTGCTCGGACGCACTTCCTTGCGTGCGAAGATGTAGCTGGTGGGTCCCAGCAGTCAGGGGGGAAACGTTTTTTTCGCGAAATACGATGGCCCGTCCGGTGGGTCCCCGCTATCAGGTGCAGGAATAATTATTTTGCGCGTAATAAGGAGGCACTTCCTTGCGGCTGCCGTGGACCCAGCTGTCAGCCTCTCCACGTACAGTACTCTTCCGATGGAAGTCGGTCGTTGACCACATTGACCACGCTGCGCCGAGAGCACCAAGGCGGTGGATGACGACGAGGCCTAGGAAGGGGACGACGCGGTGCCAGGGAAGACGCGGCAGTGGATGCCCACGCGAAGAGGAGTACGAGGGTTCACTGGTTCAGCTACGGTGTGAGGCTGCCGTCGCCGCAGAATAACAGGGGGTGTGGGTGAGTAGAGGGACGGTCTGGCCAATGGTGGGAGTAGTAGGGGGCGGTGAGGCCTCCGCGGCATCGCAGCCGGCCACGGGAGGCAGGAGCACGAGGCACGACCGACGCTGGTTTGGGCGGCTGGAGCTAGAAGACCAGGGGTTGAAGAAGCACTACGGCCGTTGGATGGACATCGTAAGGTCACTGGAGCTAGAATCATGCATATTGACTAAGTTGACAAAGCCCTCCGTCCCCGTCAACTTAATACGCCCACAAGTCAGCCTCCCACTATACTGGGTCCCAGCTACCAGGGGGAGTATTCATTTTTTTGTGCGTAAGAAGGAGGCACTTCCTTGCGTGCGAAGATATAGCTGGTGGGTTCGAGCTGTCAGCGGCAGTAACATTTTTTTCGCAAAATACAGAGGCCCTTTTGGTGGGTCCCAGATGTCAAGTGGAGGAATCATTATTTTGCGCGTAATAAGGAGGCATTTCCTTGCGTGCGGCCGTGGACCCAGCTGTCAGCCTCTCCACGCACAGTCTACTTCCGATGGTGTCATTCGTTGACCATGTTGACCACTCCGTGCCGAGCGCATCCAAGGTGGTGGACGACGACGAGGCCTAGGAAGGGGACGACGTGGAGCCGGGGAAGACGCGGAGCCGGGGAAGACGCGGAGCCGGGAAAGACGCGGCAGTGGATGCCCATGCGAAGAGGAGTACGAGGGTTCACTGGTTCGACTGCGGTGTGAGGCTGCCGTCGCCGCAGGGCCTCGCTAGCGGTGGGAGTAGTAGGGGGCGGTGAGGCCTCAACAGCAGCACAGCCGGCCACTGGAGGCAGGAGCAGGCGGTCTCGCCGGTGCTGGTTTGGGCGGCTGGTGCAAGAAGAGCAGCGATTGAAGAAGCAGCAGGACTGTTCGATTCAAATCCAACGATTACTGCTGCTAGAATCGTTTGTTGACTAAGTTGACAAGCCCTGCGTATGCGTCAACTTAGTAGGCCCACAGGTCAGCCTCCCAACCGGTGCGCCCCAGATGTCAGTGGGAAGAATCATTTTTTCGCGTAATAAGGAGGCAGTTGATTGCATGTGGCCAGGCCAGCGGAGGGAGTAGGGTGGGCCGAGGAAGCCTGCTCGGCATCACAGCGGGCCACAAGAGGAGGGAGCAGGCAGTCCCACCGGCGCTAGTTTAGGCGGCTGGAGCAGGAAGATCAGAGATTGAAGAAGCACGTCGGCTGTTGGATGGACATCCAACAGTCACTGCTGCTAGAATCGTGTGTTGTTTGACAGCGCCTTGCCTAAACAAGTCAGCCTCGAAATCTGTGGCGTGTACAACCCATTTGCTATTATTTTTATAATTTTTACTCATTTTCTAATTCATCTGGAATTTATTGCAGCCCGTTTTCCATTTTTAGAATTTCTTCCCATTTTCTGGTCAGTACCAGGGCTAAAAAATTAACTAAATATGTGGAAAATTTTGAAAATTCACAAATTTTTGCTGGGGAACAAAATATTCTTAATCCAAAAATTAGTAGCCATACTAAAACAAATTTAAAAATAAATTAGTACTATGTCATGTTAAATCCAATGAAATACTCCCTCCGTCCCGAAATTCTTGTCTTAGATTTGTCTAAATATGGATGTATCATGGTATTAGATACATCCGTATCTATACTAATCTAAGACAAGAATTTCTGGACGGAGGGAGTATAAGATATCAGTGAAGAACAAAAACAAAAAAAGAAACTAATATCCCATTTGCTATAATTTTTTTGGAATTTTCAACCCCTTTTGATATTACTTTTAACAGACACTGACCACACTCTTTGGCCAAGCCGGAATGCATCCCTCCTCGTCTTGAATGATTTGCAGCCCAGTAAGTCGGAGAAAACAAATAGGCCTTGCTTGGGTATTCTTCAAAAAGAAATACTGGGCTACCTATTTTCCCAAAAAAAACTGCTGGGCTGGTCATTGTCACGACCGGTTTTTCAATAAAATAATTATTGAGAGACCAATCCCTTTTACGGACCAGCGAAGAAGAATTCCTTCTCACTGGTAGACAATAATCTTGGTCACAGAAGAAAAATACCAGGAGTACTAAATATAACACAAGGTTGAGCAGAGACTGCCCAATAATTTATTACAGGCATGCCGATAAAACAATACGGCGGATAGGGTGGCAAACTTCTAACTCACGATAATAACGGTGGTGGAAATATCATCGCGAAGCGAGTGATATGATTCCAGCATACTACAACTCATCGAGCGTGAGGCTCGAGAAGACTTATTGCGGGTGGCGGAAGCGTATACAATACAAGTGACCAATATCCGGGATCGCGCGGGACTGACTGGGACTCCTCTAGGCGTCGGACGCGCTATCAAACTCTTCATCCAAGAGATCACCTTCGTCAACATCTGGCCAAAACAACAAGCCAGGTGAGTACTATGAAAGTACTCGCAAGACAGTTCGGACATAAGGTATAACAAATGTAAACATGAAGCACATGAATAAGTTAACCAGTGCGATTAGACATAAATAAATACTGGGTGCCAAGCGAGGGTCTGAATGACGCCTCGAGCGGAAACTGCAGAATAGTAATACTGGTGCCAAACGAGTGTCTGAAAGACTCATCGAGCGGAAAATGCGAAATAATAATGCGGGTGCCAAACGAGTGTCTGAAAGACTCCTCGAGCGGAAAATGCGGAATAATGATGTGGGTGCCAAACGAGTGTCTGAAAGACTCCTCGAGAGGTAAATGCAGAATAATAATGCCACAGTCGGGCGTCGGGGCGACACCACATAAAGGGCTTATAACAGAAAGTAAAGACAATGCATGCCGCAGTCGGACGTCTGAGCGACATCACATAAAGGGCTTATATCGAAAGTGAGAAACGAGTACACGCCACAGTCGGACGTCTGCGCGACGTCACCTAAAGGGCTTATATCACATCTCATTATTACAACAGTTCAGAGACATAAATTATCACAAGCATGAGACACAAAATAAAGTTAGTCCATCCACTGGAATAACAATAAATCTGAAATTTTACCACTTGAGCTTGTTCACCGGGGACAAGTTTTTCACACGGATAGATATGGATATAATGTTTACACTACTGATCATGGATACGATGATTTGGAAAGAATTGACTCTGCAGAGTTTGTACTTAACCACAGCCAACGGATTTCAGTAGTCACGGGGACTAGTTCCGTCTGCGGTGTTTTGGAAGGAAACACGTCTAACCAGTACACACCCAATTCAACCATCCGAAGCCAGGGATCACCCTCGGCGACGTTCAAGAAAAACCTTGAGACTGGGAGGCTACAACCTCGCGTAGCATGGGATCAAATTTATATACGCGCGCACTAAGGGGGTGCCCCCCCTCTCGGTCCCAACCGGAAACACCCATGCCCCCTGACCGAATGACTGGCTTTAATCCTGGGCCAAGGTACCATCATCCCGGCCTCTCTGTTTGGTGTGTACACGGAAAGAGGTTACCAACTTACTAAACCGCATCCTGGCAATGAGACATGTGGTAGCACGGAAAGGGGAAGGGACGGTAACACGGCTCCAACCATGTTAACGTCGGAAAAGTCGGATGACGCAAGGCTGGCATGCTACAACAGTACCACCTTGCTGCCCTTCATGTCACCACATGATTAGGCCATCTCTCATCAGAGATCATCGCAACTTTGGAACATGCGGGAAAAGATCGATAACGTGGCTCCAACCACGTTAACGTCGAAGAAAGTCGGATGGCGCAAGGCTGGCATGCTACAACAGTACCACCATGCTGCCCTTCATGTCACCACATGATTAGGCCACCTCTCAACAGAGGTCATCGCAACTTTGGGACAACCGGGTCGTTGCCGTACAAGCAACGAGGTTTTTACCGACACTCATATGCCACACACAAACTCTCACGTGAACATGCAAAACACCTGTCATATCAAATGGTCAAAACATGCTTGCCTGGTTCGGAGAAGTCGGAGTCTAGCTCGGCGAAGTTCGCGGCTCCGTCACCCCCCCGGAACCTACGGCAAATCACGAAACGAGCACTAACGTGAAAACCAACACATACACAGAAACTTTTCCAATTATTTTTCAAATAAATCCCATAAAAAACTAGACAAAATTTGAAGATTGTCAGAAAAAGAATCACTCAAAAATACCTTTTTATTAAAAAGTTATAAAGGTTTCTGTCCAGGGACTTATCTGTAATGAAACAGAAAAGTTCCAGGGTTTTAACTGAGAAAACAGAAAACGCTTCGGCTGGGAATGCGCAAGCGCAAAGGAGGAAACGTATTTTGCCCGAAGGCGCCAACAGAAAACGGTTCGCGAATAAAAGAACAGAGGCTGACATGCGGGGTCCACATGTCAGGTTTGAAAAGCTCGCCGGCGCCCGAAGACTGCGGTGGACGCCGGCGTCGAACCACGGCGAGTTAGGAGAAACGGAGGGTACCAAGAGCTTCAGCGTCCTCTTCCGCGTCGGTGGGTGGTGGACTCGTCCAACGGGGAGCACTATGTCGACGGCGACACTTTCTCCGGCGGACGGTGGCTCGGGTGAGGATGGGGAACTCCGGTGGAGGGCTGCAAGCTACAAATTGAGGCGCGGGTCAGAACGAGGGATGCAAGGTGAGGCTACTGGCACGAGAATGGAGGCGGAGGAGCACACACGGGGGCGAATCGGGCTGGATCCCGTGGCGGGTCGCGGCGGCCGGAGTCGAGGAAGGAGACCTCCTCGGGGCTCTTCCAGTGGCTAGGCGTGCTCTAGGGGGAGTGCAGGGCTGGTGGGTGCTCGAGTTGAAGCTCGGGGCCCCTATTTATAGGCAGATCGACGGGATGGCCGTGAACGGTGAATCTCCGGCGAGCGATTACGGCGGAGCAGTGGGTTGGCAGGGGGTTTGAGCGGTCGGGCAGCATCAGTGGATGTTACTGGACTCGATTTGCAGCTAAACGGGGTCGGTCTTGGCGTAATGGCGTCGGTCCACGGTGAGGTGACTGCACGGGCTCAACGGCGGCAGAGAGCGCGCTCCGCGCCCTGCGGTTCACGACGAGAGCGGCAGCGCGTTCGGGGGAGTGGAAGGCCACGCGGCGAGCTCCGGTGGTTTGGGCGGCGCTGGGTGGCGTCGTCGGCGCCGTGTCTCCCGCTGGCGCCCGCAAAGCCGCCGCCGGCGTTGGTCACGGGGTGGCGCACCTTCCGCTGCTCGTCGCCGACGCCCGCAAGGTGCCAGGCACTCGTGCGGTGCAGGAACAAGGGGGCGAGGACGAGGAGCAAGGAGACGCGGTGGCACTGGCGAGATCGATGTCCATCTCTGAAGAAAACGACAGTGAGCACTGAACTGATCTATGAACTTTCTGAACTTTGACAAAGACAGTGCACTGCAGGTGTTCGACAGAAGGTTTTGGCTATGAGATAAATTTTTCTGGAGCTGTAACTTGGTGAGATGATCACTCAAAGCACCCAGGGGCTGCCTGAATTTACTTGGAATTTTTGGAGATGGTTTTGAATGAATTTCACCAAATTTGCCAAATCTGGTCCAAATTTGCAGCAGGTGTAGTTTGAAATTTTTGAACTAAAGACTAGTGGATCTTCATGGTTCCAGGTTGAGGGTTCAAAGGACTAGGAGGGGAAAGAAGTTTGGTGGTAAAAGTCCAAACAAAAAATGGAGTTCCTTTGTAAATCTCCAAGTTGTAGAATAGAAGGCAGAAATTTGTTTGAATGAAATTTGAATGGGAAAAATCACATGGGGAGGTTCAACTTGCTGGATTAGGTGTAAAACATGATCCAAAGGTGAGGGAAGGATTTGGGGAGAGGATTTGCACAAATGTCATGGTAAGAAGGAATAGTTGAAAGTGGCAAAGGACTTTCCAAAAGCCATAGTGCAAATTTAAAAAGATTTTCAGAAGTTATTTTCCCAAATGAAAAACATTTTGTCTTGAGTCCAAATGAAAAGTAAGAACTTCCAAGACCAAAGGCAGATCTTGGGTGAATCCAAACAAAACTTTTGCCATAAGGAAAAATATATGAGAGGGAGAGTTCTCTTAAAGAAAAAATTAAATTGCTCCCCTCAAGTCAAAATAGAAATCTTTTTTGAAAAATCCAAATAAAAACTTGGGTGTCACAGTCATGTTGTTAGACGGGCCACAGAGACCACACAACCCAGTTTATAGCCTGCTCCTCCGAATTGCTACTCAAAAAAAGTTGTGCAATTCTGTCGTTAATTGACTATACATTGAAAATGATGTGGGTCCCAGATATCAGCAGGGTGGATTAGAGTAAAAAACGAGGGGTTCATCTGAGTAGTAAAAGAGGCGTTTGCTTGTGTTCGGGAGTGGACCTGGTGGGTCCGTACTGTCATACTCACAACTATAGTCCTCTCCCGATTCACTATGTTGACAGGGACCGTTTCGAAAAAAACTATGTTGACAGGGCCGGATGGCGGCGCCTGGCGAGCGCACCAAGGCGCAGGATAAAGTGTTGTCGCCAATGTGCTGGGCTGGGTTGGACATTCTTATTGAAAAATAAAAATGGACCGGAACTATTTACGACGTTGACTACGATTTGCATGGGTCCGCTGGTTGCAGGAAGAAAATGCTGGGAGAAAGAAGACCGGTCGCAATCTTTGCCTAAGAATAATATTGACTGAATGTAACGACACTATCATAGGAAATAATATCCTCCTATTAAATCATGAATTTAAAGAACTGGTGCATGAGCATTTAGCTTTATTTATTTATTTATTTACTTATTTATGTTTAGGGGACCATGATCATGTACCTGGGCCGGATTCATGTGAGAGCCTCCCTTCCAGTTAATTATGGGCTTCTCTATTGGGCCTTCATCAGTGGGCTGCATTTTATCAACAAGTGGAATGTGTTCCGTACGAAAAATAGTATGCGCTACGTACGGTACTGGGCACTAAAGGATCGAACCGTGCAACGACTTCCAAAACATTGTGTTTGTCGTTCTAACAACACATTTATTCAACCAACAGACGAAATATACTACTGATTGTACATTGAAAACAGCAGCAACAACAAGCAGGGCTGGGGGTGCAACAGAAGTAGTAAGCAGGCCAAAAGAGTGAAGACGCAGCTCTCTCTCCCAAACCAAACATCAGCCATCATTACAAAAGGGCTACCAGAAAAGAACAAGTGTATGCATCAAACTAAATAAAGATCCTACCACACCAAGTGTACGCATCTAACTAATTGGCTCAGTCAGACGTTACTATTTATTAAGCTGTGGGGATTGGCTAACGGCTTGAACCAGATGGGTGCCTGACGGGGGAAACTCCAGCCAGCAGTTCGATGTCTGATACTTGCGACCCTCTCTCCTACTTTGGGCTACAGATCATGGCGGCACATATCAGGGTATGGTGCATGCAGAGACGCATGGTACGCTGTGTACACATAGTTTTGCCCGATGAACGAAACCGCGCTGCCATCATGATCCTTGCCGTCGGTTATCTCCTGGTTAATCGGATAATTCAGTCCGACAAACAGAGAGCGTGTACCAAGGCTACTTAGCAACCTCCAGTCAAAAGTTCCTGAAGGCCCAGAGAAGCTGGGATCCTACTCAAAGACCTTGCAATGACTGTGATTGTATTCCGCGCAACAACGCGTCCGGTACGTGCGAACGATCATCAATCATTTGCCGTCGTCTGAATGTGCCAGGAACCACCTACAACTGCCATGCCGCTTTTCTTTGAAAGGTTCTGGGATTAGGAAGGGTAGGGACACCAGGCGGCCTACAACATCATATCAAGTTGGAGTCAAATAACCCTAAAAAAAGTTGGAGTCAAATAAAAAAGGGCTCTTGATGTAGTCAATCTTAAGAATAGCATGTTATGAGCATGAATATTTTTTCAGTAAACGTTGACAGTAATATAAGCAAGCCATCATGATACCATAGGAAAGTAACATACTGCTGTAACAGCCGTTTGTAGCGATGATTGGAGTAGGCCAGCAATACGTCCAACCATAGAAGGAGTCGACGGCGTAAATGAAGCCCTTGTGTTCAATGGCATCAGAGAACCATGGAGGATGTATGATCCTGCGATGGACGTGCAGATTTATCCACTTACCGCAGTGACCTGACAGATAGGCGAGACCGCAGTTGAAGAACGCAATTAGCCTGAAGTCTTTATAATTTGCAGATCTTGTGGGCACTTGGCAGATTACAACCTTGAGCAAATCAAACTTGGTATCATGTTGGCTACTGTAAGATTCCGAGTATTCTGGGCCGCGGTGCCAAAGCAGTGCAGTGTTAATCGAAGGAAGGGGGATCAATCGCCGGGTGTAGACCGTCGACGAGCACCATCCAAGACGTGTTCATGCCGATCCAGTACATACCATTAATGTAGTTGAGGGTGACGGGGATCGGATCGCAGTCAAGGGGGTTGATGCTCGCCACCCTACGATCGTTATGCTGCGTGACACGTCGTTTCTGAAGATCAGGCGGCATCAACAAGCAAGGAGCTGGCTTAAAACGCTCCGACCTAAGGGCTTTGAGGAAACGGTACAGCCCCGACGAGCACGGGGCGAGCGGCATGGTACTGAGATTGTCCACACGCGAAACAATGAGCTTGATTACCTCTGTGGGGAGCGAATTCCAGCCACTCTTTCGGCGGACGCTGCTCGGTTCTGCCATTGTTAGTGCTTGGGTTTCGGACGAGGGGGGAGGCGCCTTAGCGAGGATGGAAGAGCGGACAAAGATGGAGAAGCGAATATGTGCTGTGGGAACTGGACATGTGATGATGACTACAACACACCGCTTGACTTACGAGACACATACCAGCAGCGTAGGGTCATATCAAAGTCACACAACTTGCTTGAGTGATCACAGTACTGGTACTCCCTACAGTACCTACTACTATGCCCTAACTTGCTTGAGTAGAGTAGTAGTGGAGTAGTCTATTCTAATCTAAAATAGTTACAAACTTCAATGCCCGAGCGTGGAACGACTACGAACCGCCATCGGCGCTAACTCCAATCCCCAGCAAAGGTTCGCTGGGAGACATTACAGTTGCAAACTCCCGTGACGCAGTTACAGTACGTGTGTAAGGGTGGCGGTTTTGTCAAATACTATGGCTTAAAAACAGGCCACCGTCGGATGGAAATCTGACGGTTACGTGGGATTCGCCAGGATTGAGCTCGTGCCGAACAATCGCCAGATATTACTAAAAAAAGGTTAAAACACCCGGGGCTATAACTTGCACCGGCTGACCACTAACAATGATACTAACATAGTTGTAAAATGGACAAAGACCGTGTCTACGCGGTGTTTGGAATTATATGCAAAAAAATAGCAAGATGCCCGTGCATAACACGGAACATCAAGATGCATTTTTTTACAAAACACCTGTTGTGATTGACCCATGCAGGAGTAATCCCATGTGTAAAAACTAATGATATCTTGAGAATTTTATCGGAAAATGGTATGTCGACCATTTCATCAAAAAAACGATATGTCGAGAAAGATGATAGAGGTGAGGAGGAGTGGGGCGTGGTGGTGACTGGTGGTCGTACTGGGCGGAGGCATGGGGATGGACGGCGCCGGTAGTGGCTCATTGTTATAAAGGTTTATCTCTTGCATTCTCCGCAACCAACACCTAGTGTACTGGTCCGGGCCGGATGCTCGCAGCGCGATGACCTGAGTTTGAATTCTGTCCTAAACTTTAGCTTTTTATATTTTTTTAATATATACTTCTTTCGCTACTGTACTGGCAGTGGAACCCACAGAGTACTTAGAATACAAGATTAAGGATGTATTTCTTTGTTTTTAACTTTATGTACGAATCTGTAGCCAACCTGCAAGTCATGTACACTGTACTGACAGTGGAACCCACAGAGTACTCAGAATACAAGATTAAGGATGCAATTAACTTTTTATAGAGGGAGAATCATACACGCAATTATCTCAAATGGATTGGACGTGACTCTATTATTCTCCAACGGCAACCGGCAAATTTCCTCCCGCGGGCTGGAGTAGGTTTCTCGGTTTGCATGCGGGTTTAACGGAGGGGTTTGATGGAGGCGAGGAGGCGTGTTCAGCCGGGCGTGCAGTGGACGGGGCAGTACTATTCGATTTGATAACTACAACTAGTATATTATAAAAAAAGAGTAGTAGAGATAGAGATAAGAATAGAGACTAGGGAGGAGCACCATCTACTGCTTCGTGGGCTACTCCTGCGCTCCACTCGGCGGCCGCAACGTCCCCTACAGCCACTCCCTCCTGCGCTCCGTTCGGTGGGCGCTGTTGAAATTTGGGGAGCGCACTCTCGTGACTGCTAGCAGCAACGACTTCACCGACGACTTCTTCCCCGACCTCGGCAACCTCTTCCACAACGACATGGGCGACAACCTCAACGCCAATGGTGCTGCTCCCGTTGTATCGTAGTTTCTGTCCTTCCTGTTCGAAATCATGGTAGAATTCATGTTTCTAGTCTTTGTCCTAGATTCGATCTGTTTATCTACTATGCTAGTCCGCATGCTTAGTTTCATCTCTGTTATAGCCGTCATGATTTATTTTGTGCTTATTCAGACTAAATCTCGTAGTAACTTGCTCATATATTCAACTGGTGGAACGTCCCCTACAGCCACTCCCGTTTCATGGACGGCCAGGTCGATGCCTCCAAGGAGCCCTTCGTCTACTGCTATGAGTGCCTGATGCCGTTTTGGGGCTCGCCGGCGGACATCGTGCATCACCTCACGCAGGCGTGCGGCGATCACTACTGGCCCTTGGCGAAGAACATCAAGTATGAGACGTGCTACCCGTTCACCGTGCCGGAGTCGCTGGAGGATCACCGCCGCCTGCTAGTCTCGAAGGAGGACGACAGCGTCTTCCTCTTGATCGTGGGCACCGGCGAGGCTCGCGCAGGCTGCCGCCCTGTTTCTGTAGTGTGCATCAGGAGCGACGCCGCTGATGCTGACACTGACACGAGGCCGATGTACGGGTGCGTGCTCGCTATTACTACCCCTCGGAGGTACGTGGGTGGCGACACTGGCTACGTCAAGCTGACTTGGACTCTACCGAGCTGGGACCTTCCCGCCGATGTGGACATGGAAGACGCACGGTATTATTTGACCCCCAACAATGTGCACGGGGACTCCAAGGAGGTTCACCTGGACATCTGCATTACCAAGTTAAATGTTGATCATTAGTCTTCGCTCAATGTAATCCGCTGTCTAAGCATGTGGAGACTTCCATGCATGATCTTGCTCTATTGGAGTATCGCGCATGAATAGAAGTGTATCCATGCAATGCACGAGCACCTTACTATAGATTAGTATGACCAAAAATTGAACTAACATTATATATAGTATGATAAATGATGATGCATGTCACCTAAAATTATATCATTGAAAACTATGTTAAAATATGAATCCAACGATATTGTTTTTGTTGACATGCACTAACATTTTGTTAGTTAAATCTTCAGTCAAATTCAATGGGGGATAAACCACAACCGATGTAGTACTAGTGTAGAGGGCGGCGCTGCACGGGAGTCTCACCCCGCTCGTGGCGCGGCAGTAAAGCCGTCATATCACAAAACCCAACCACTCCCAGTAATAAGTGGCCTGGTAAAATAAACGGACAAGCAACCATCACATCCCTCCGTCTTTTTTGCATTTCATCTCTCTGCATTTACTTTCTCCGGTTCATCTCGCACACTCGATCCCTAGCTACTACTCCTAGTATCCCTAGCTACTACTCCTAGGGCCAGTTCTTTTGGCAGCTTCCCCAGCTTTTCCCATAAGACTAGTCACAGTGGAGAGTAACATTAAGGCGCCTCACTCATTTATTTGGGCTTCTAAACTACTACTAGTAGTACCTCCGTCCTGGTTTATTCGTCACCATTGTAATTTGTGCTAAAATTTGACCAAAGATTTAACTGATAAAATGTTAGTGCATGTGACATGCACTAGCATTTCATTAATTAAATTTATGATCAAAATTTGACACAGATTACAATGGGGACCAATAAACCAGGACGGAGGTAGTAGTTATGGGATTACTAATCTAGAAGCCTAAAAGAACTAGCCCCTGGTACTCCTACTAGTAGTAGTACTCAAGTTGGAATTCCAATTGCACGACACAACTTGTTAGGCAAAAAATTCGATACAGGGTGTAGGAAGCGGTTTGGGAATTTGCATGCCTTTCCGACCAGTGAGATACTCCGTACAAAGTACGACAGAGAAATAACTACAGAGAAGGAAGCTAAAAGTAAACAATCAAACGAGCATTTTTGCATTTGTTTTGCATTGAATTGTTTCACAAGCTTGACTAGTGTTGTTTTTCTACTTTTACAAAAACCGCATCGTAATGTTAAAACGTGCATTTGCACGTATATAAGTAATAGCAGTACTCCCTCCGTCTAGGTGTATAAGTCTTCCCTCCTTCTTAGTCACGGTGCACAACCAAAGATGACTTATTGACCTGGACGGAGGGAGTAGCACAGTGTGCAAGCATATATAGAGAGAGACGTGTAGTGCGGTAGTATATAGTAAAGTTTGTGCTATATGCACGTACTTACAAAATGCGTACGAATACACAAGGTTTCCAAACTTTCCCTTTTACATACTTAATTAAGGATGCTAATAATTCCTGAACGTTCGGGATTTATCATTTGCGTCCCAAAACTAATGAGATCGCCTTACGAAACAAAAATTATACTCCTACTAAAAGCCACGACGCTCGCAGGAGCGCTTGCGGCGCGCCACGAGTACCCTGGTGCGCGGCCGTTTCCCAGCGCGCTGACACAACGCCTCTTCCTCAGCCTCGCAACTCGCGAGGTGCTGATTGGTGGCTTGCCGGCAGGCGAGCGCGATCTCACCGGTGTGGTGATCCGGCGCCAACAGGTACTCCTCCTTGCTGGAAGCGTGCCCTCGGTCCATGTACCGCCAAGCGTAGATGAGGCGCTTGGGCCCGACTGCACTCAGGGCTTTGCCACGGGCGTCCTCCGCGACCCTCACGGCCCTCGCACGAGCCTTCTGCCAAAGAGTCAATTGTCTGACTCTCTCGGACGCGAAGGCCTGCCAGGCAGCTTGTCCCGCGGTGCGCTTCTCTTCCTCGGCCTTCTTCTCCGCCTCTATTTTGGCGCGCTCTGCTGGAGGCAAAGCCTCCCACAAGGCGACATCCATTTCTTTTCGAAGCTCCTCAAGGCTGGGGGCTCGGCGGGCGGCGCGGCGTTCTCCTCGTAGCGGGGAGCCGACGCGTCCTCCGACGCGCGTGCTGGCGAGATTGGGAACGCCGACGCGTCCACCTCGACGCGTCGCGGCGAGGAGCGGAACACCGACGCGTCCTCCTCGTCTAGTGGCGTCGAGGAACAGAACGGCGACGCGTGATCGTCCGCGCGGTGCAGCGAGGGGCGCCTAGGGCTTGGGAGGGGCGATGCCATGGTGGTCGACATGAGAGGGAGGGGGAAGAGATAGCGATGAACGTGAGCGTTCTTCCGAATGTCGTGGGAGGCGCAGTATTTATAGCGAGCAATGGCACACCTACGTAAGATATGGACTGAGCTGCACTGACTTAACTGCAGGTCCAGTTGCGTCACTGACATGTGGGCCAGACCCCTGTTGGGCCCATATGTCAGTGACCCAATGCACCTGCAGTTAAGTAACTGAAGCAGCATCTCGGAAGATATGTTGCGTGATTAACGTACTCCCTCATTTCCGGTTTATAAGGCTCAATTCAAAAATCTCACCAACCAAGGTAGATGGTGAGTGGTGGAATACTTTTTGTAGTTTGCAAAAGCACCCAATTAATGCTCTTGTTTTCCTAAAAAATAATATGTTTACCAATGCATTAATTGCAATGCATGCATGCATAAATTACATGCATTGGTCAATTTTCTCTTAATACTTGCATGCAATGATTTAATGCACCTTGGAATCTGAACATGTGATGGGAAACAACCAAATTGAGCCTTATAAAATGGAAAAAGTAAAATTTTGAGATAAGCCCTATAAACCCGAAAGGAGGGAGTAACAGCTACGTGGGCATATTTGTTGGACTAAATTACGGGGGAGGGAAGGGGTGGAAATATTGCTGGTCGCAATGGATTGGACGAGCGCGAGGGGAGGAGAGTCATGCATGCAGATTTTTTCCACACGGGGTGGAGTGGTGGGACCGCCAGAGGGAGAAGGAGAGTCTGGCAGGCATATTGTTTCCACACATGGAGAGGAAAAGATTTGGAGACGAACGGGCTTCCTGCAGGTATGGGGAACGGTGCATAATAAGTCTCATCTTGCATGCTGGGCTAGGTATAGTCTCAAGTCATTAAAAACATACACGCCCCACACATGTTCATATTTCAAGGTGCACTAAATTATTGCATGCGATGATTAAGGCTGGCCATAATGGTGGTATCTTAGCTGGTATCATGCACACGGGAATAGCAAACATGCTGATGTGGCAAAGAATTAAAGAAGAGAGGGGGGTTAGAGTAACTAGTGTTCATGCATGCATTGGTAAACACATTTTTGTGTGAAGAACGACATCATTAGTTGAGTACTTTTGCAGACTACAAAAACTATTCCACCGCCTCTATCTTGCTAAGAGTAGGTGAATTTTTTGAATCGAGCCCTTTAAACTAGAAGGGAGGTAGTAGTACTCTAATAGCTAACCTTGGCCCTGTTTGGATCCATGTGTTAGAGTTAGTTTGGGTTAGTTTGAACCAAACTAACCCAAAAATATCCAAATAGGAGGGTTAGTTTGGGTTAGATGCATCTAACCCATTCAAAAAATCTAACCGACACAAGAGGTGCTTATTTGGGTTAGTTCTTCTCGGGACACTAAAAAACACATTTTTCTCTCGCTCTCCCCGCAGCAGATCCCTCCCCACTTCCTCGAAGCTTCTCGTCCTCTCCCCCTCCCTCCCTCTCGCACCGCCCATGAAGGCACCTCACCGTATCCGTGCTCCATCTAACCCTATCATCCAAACACCTCTTTCGTTAGAGTTACTTCAGGGTTAGTTCAGGATTAGAATCTTTAACTCATCTAATAGTAGTTCTTATACTCATTATAATCAGTATTGTAGATATTGATATTTTGAGTATAAATTTGGTCAAACACTTTGCAAACGGTTGACGGAAGTAAAAAGGACCAGAGGGAGTATCATGCATGCGGAGTAGGCAAAAAAAATTGCTCATTTATAGCCGGTCAAAGTCTCAAAGGGCACGACCGCGCCAGGGAGGCGAAGGTCGTGGGAGGCGCGATGGTTGACGGAATTAAGTGAAGTTACCCACGCGCCAGCATGGCGTGCGAACAGGCAGAAGCTATACCGTGAGGCCTACGATATGGGTCTAGTAGACATGACATCTAGTGGGTCCCGCATAGTTCTCGAGAACTCTTTGGGGGCTTGCAGCCGTTTATCCATTGGGCAAGCAGCAACCCCACGCCGTTCGCACGCCCTACTCGTCCCCGTCTTCTACTAGTACAGTACCTTACAACAGTTCGCTCCCAGTCGTCCCGTCCTTTCACATTACACCAGTTCAACTTCTCCTAACCCTCCTCCAAAATCCATGGCCTCCCAAATCTCCATGGTCGCCGCTGAGTACCAGGTTAGAGCCATCACCGGCGATGAGTTCATCGTCATCTACACACGTGGATCCGCGACGGTGAAAGCATGCCTTGCTCGCTTCCTACGCATGTTCAACAGTTCAACGGATGAGTGGGTCGCTGGGCTAGATGTTGAGTACACCACAGTCCTGCAAAGAGAGAAGATTCTAAAGGAGGCAGAGAAGAAGAAGCCCGCCGTGATCCAGGTTTGCGTACATAACGTGTGCTTGGTCTACCACATATGCCATGCCGACGTTGAGTGCCAGGATTTTAAGAAATTCCCGAAGGACGAAAGAGTGAAATTCGTTACTCTAGACTTTAGGAACGACAGGGATGTCCTGGGTCGGATAGGCCTCGTTGTAGGCCAGCCCTTCGATCTCCAGAAGGCAAGCCTGGTGTCCTCCTCTCAGCCTTCAATGCTGACCCTGGCAGCAGCCATGATTGATCCTTCGTACGCTAAACTGAAGAAACCTCACCACGAGTTTCATCATGCATGGGAGTCGAAGACATTAGATGAAGATCACATCCTGTACGCAGCAATGGATGCCTACCTTTGTTTAAATATCTACAAGGGTTGGATGAAGAAGCAGAGCCCAGTGTCCGGTTCAAGCAAAGAAGCGTCGGCGAAGAGGAAGAGGAAGAGGGACAAGGACGAAGTCGAGGACGTGGGCTCGGACTCCAAGTAGGTGGCAGTGTCGTCGCTCATGCTGGTTCTACTGCAGTGTCAAGCAGACTAGTTGCTAAGTTTATTTTCAAGGGTGTGTTGTGTTGAGGCCCCAGCAGAACTATGTTTATGTTCTTTCTCGTTATTTGAACTCTTTAGTACGTACAGTAGTACTCGTACTATGTCTTACTATTGTTCTTCTTGCAGTTGGTACTACTGCTCGTATCTTCGTGTTCCTACTGTACTTAATACGTTCGTACTAGTAGTATAATTTGGGTCAGTCGATTTGTGAAAGAAGTTTGACGGAGCGAAGGAAGAATACGGCAGAGAAGCTACCCCATTATCTATATTAGGGTGGCAGGGTGCCCATGATCTATCTTATGAGTGTTGGGTGTGGAATGCAGTTCGCCGGAAAAAAATGGATCCTGCCCGGGGTTAAACGAATGGCGGGGGTGGGGCGGAGCATGGCGGTGGCAGGCGGTTCAGGGGAGGGCGCGGCGGCGGCGGCAGGCGGTTAGGCGTGTGGCGGGCTGAGAAGATGAACCGTGCATCAATTTCGAAGGTTGAAGAAGCCCTTCTAGCCATCCATGTTGCATCAAACGGCTCACAAGAGTCGACTGGCCCAAATTGCTCCTTCAGATTGCAAGATCCACGTGGCATTCAAGGTCTCGAAGATAGATTCCACGTCCGCACCCGGTTTGCGGGCTCGACGCGCGCGCGACCGGCTTCCGCCGCGACAGCCACCATGCGCGCCCTCCGCGCGGGCGGAGACGACAATGACACACTAGTTCCTCCTCGCCGGTGTGCTGGAGCACGCGCTCGTCCTCTTCTTCGTATGTTGCGTGCATAGACGCGGCTCCACCAGCTGCTCGCGTGCTTGGCAGCGCGGCGGCATCGCGAGGAGGGACTGCAGACGACGTGAGCGGGCGAGCCTTCGGCTTCATGGCACAGGGATGGCGGCGACACGGCGGTGATGGGCGAGAAATTGTTGGCCGGAGCAGGCGGGCACCGGCATGCGCAACGGCGGCGGCGGCATATTGATGAGTGCGCGTATGGGAACTTAGTTTAGTTTTATATAGGGTTGGTCAAACTTAAAAGAAAACCGTACTAGTACACGTAAACATTAGACTTAGGCAGCGCTTTTATTAGTTACCACAGCCATGATACGGAATCCTGTGCAAGCGCGTGAACCGCGGCCGCGCGGTCGATCGAACGGTGCGTCACCGTGTCGCGCTCGAAGGACATCCACCGAACCTTTTTGTGTGTGTGAAAACAATCCCCGAATATTACTCAACTTTTTTTCCTGGAAAAGTTCTTGACGCTACAATATTTCCATATATTTGAATTTAGCTCCAGTTCGTGTTTATTTGGATTTGGACGTTTTAGGTGCGCCCTAGTTTTTTTTAATACTGATTTTGTGTGTGTGACTGAGAGAGAACGTGTGTATGTGTCCATATGTGTGTTGTGGCGGAAGGGCAATGTGGAGACGGTGTGCGTGTGATAGAGACATAGAGAGGTGTGAATGTGCAAATGATCATGCATGAGTGAGACATAGACAGATGCCGATACGTTGTGTATACATGAGAGAACGGTCTTCTATTTTACTTGTGTGTGTGTGTGTGAGAGAGAGAGAGAGGAGCATCCGTAACACAACAACCATCTCTCTCGATTCGTCCGTCCCTCGCACGATCGCATGTAACACATGCATCAACGCGCACATTTTGACACCCTCACCCGGCCCCTGCCCACCTCAAGGCCCGCACATCGCTCTCTATCTCGCACACACAATCTCTTCGTGAATACCCTGTTTAGCATGTAGCTTTCCGTCACATACACACACATTTCTCTCCTTAGGTTTGTTTTCTCTCAATATCTGACACACACACACACACACACACACATCCACACACCCCCTCCCCCGAGCACACAATTCATCCCCATCCAAGGTTATATGGCGACCACTCTCGCTTGTGCTTCTCTACACCCCTGCATGCACAACACCTCAATCTTCAAAGAGGGCATCGAGGAGATCGAAGACGGCGACCACACTGTGCTAGAGAATGCGGGGCCATTTGGAAGCAGGATGATGTGACGACGGCTGACTGACTCCTCCCCCCACCCTCTCTCTCTCGCACAAAATTACCAATCCCTCTCTCCCCCGCACAAATTTATCAATCCCTCAACCCACGAGATCCTTCCCCTCTCGTCCATGTTTTTCCAGCTCTCTCATCAAACCTGTTGTCTCTTCTCCTTCCACGTGTATAGAATCCGGATGCACATGCATCTCACGTATATTACATGTCTCAATCGTTATCACGGACCTAACTTCTTCCTCTCTCTTTCTCTCTCTATCTCCTCTCTCTGTTTCGTTAGGTTTGTCTCCTACTCTCTCGTCCACATACATACAATCTTTCCCGCCCTATCTGCTCCATCTTCGCAAGCTCTCTCTGCACGTTTCATTCACACATTGGGATATGTTCAAAATGTTGCTTTTATAATGGCTGATGTAGAGTTATTGTTGGTTTTGTTGCATCCTACAAAGTAATAACTATGAAATGCATTTTGATTGTCATTTGACTGGGATTATGCGAGTTTGAGCATGTTGTGAAGTACTATAGACCTCGTATACATCTTGGAATTCGACAATGATTGTAACTATTGAATTGTATAGACCATTACATTCGAAGTCAGTAGCCTAATATATTTATTTCACAATTTCAACAAATGATTAATTCACTACATACTAAGAAAACAAATGTGTACACCCTCCGTTTTTATTTAAGTCCGCGTATTAGCATTGGTCAAAGTCAAGTTTTGTAAACTCTCAGAAAGTTTATAACAAAAAATATTAACATATACAATAACAAATAAATACCATTAGATTCATTATTGAATGTACTTTCACATCATACATATCTGTTATGGTAAATGTTTATATTTTTCTATAAACTTGGTCAAACTTTAGGAAGTTTGACTTCGGTCAAACCTAATATGCAGAGTTTACTAGTACTACTCGCTAGTTGCTTAGCCGAATCACCCAACACGCCACACGGGGAGTTCAGTGTCACAAAATTTTGAGGTCGGCGGGAAAATCTCCCGCGACCCTGATTCGAGCAGTGGGAAGTTACCATCATAGCCTTCGGAACAGGCCTACGGATGACGGTTGGTAGGGGGCTGTTTTCGTAACTTCAGGTTCACCCTACCCAGCCAACCCCACCCCGGCACCCAGAGTAGTACACCTGAATACTCCCCATTTTCTATCCCCACCGCAAAATAGACTTCTCCACGGCACCGCAGCCTTCGTGCTCCTCCCCTTCTACATCGGCGCACTCGTCCACCGCAGCGCATCTGCCTCATCGACGACCTCGTACGCCGCACTGGAGCCGGTCCACCGTCGTCGTCGTACACGGAGCCTCTTCCCCGGCACCGTCTTCCACGGTCTCGGATCTGCTTCCCGGAAGCCGACGCCAAGCGCAGAAGCACCACCGTCGTGGACAATGAACTGAGTCCCGTTGCCGACCATGACTCACAGAGGCCGCGGCGACCATCGTTCTCCTCCTCGATTGGTAATGTGTGTATTGAATCACTTAGCAGTACATGTGCAATTCCAATTTTGTTCATACCTACCCTTCAAATTTCCTGGGTGCTATTGTTCCCGTAAAAGTAATTGGTTATAGCCTCCATTCTCCAACAGAATATCAGCTTGTAATTGTGCGTCGCTCCTGTATCGTGCTGTGCTTGGGTAGGTTTTTCATCTGCAACCAGTAGTGTGGCAAATGATGGAAAGTTTTTTAGAACTAGCAAGATGCCCATGCGTTGCACGCATCAAGATGCATTGGTATGTGTAGTTTATCTTGTGGGAGAAAAGGATGAACGAGGGGAGGCCTTATTTGCAAATCTGGAGAGGTGTGTGGGTATCTTTTTGCAAAATTGCCATTGTTTCCTTCCTATCTGTCAGATATAAATCGGACGGGCTATATTGCAGGATGGCAGGGACACCATCATCACCAACTCTGTTTTTTATAAGATTTTATAAGAAAAAAAGTAGAGAGTAGAGAAGTAGAGATAAATATTAAATATAAAATAAATATAACAATAGAGAAGAGAGTAGAGATAGCAGAGACGTCGGGAAAGGATTGCGCGCACGGGGGAAAAAGCGGTCGGGCATGCGCTAGTTTTGGCGCGCGGCGTCCGGCGCTTTATAAAATCCAATGCCCTCCCACCACTCTGTGCCTTGCCACCACTCTCTCCCCGCTCTGTGCCTCGCCACCGCTCTCTCCCCGCTCTTTCTCGCCTCGCCACCGCTGCGCCACCATGCCGCCGCGTCGCCGGGAAACACTGGGATACCGCGGCGTCCGCGCGCGCCCCTCTGGCGGCTTCTCCGCCGAGATCCGGTTCCGCGGGATGCGCCTCGGCCTCGGCAATTTCGACACCGCCAACGAGGCCGCCCGCGCGTACGACGCGGCGGCGTGGCGCCTCCGGTGGCCTCATAGAACATTGAACTTCCCCAACGTGCCGACGCGGGAGCAGGCACAGGAGCTCGCGCCTCTGCGGTGGCTTATCACCGATGAGGATCGTCGCGACAACCAGAGGCGGGAGCACCGTCTCGTCATCGCCGAGATGGACGAGGAAGCCATGGCGCTGTGGCGCCAACGCTTCCCGCATGACATCATCAACGAGCGCGAGTTCTACGAGCAAAGGAGGGTGGAGAGGGATAAGAGGAGGGCGGAGTGAGCCGCCTATCGCGAAGACAAGCGTACGAAAAGCGGACGCTCAATTCAACATGAGGCTAGGAGCAGCGTCGCCCTGGGAATCCGACAACGGTCGGTATCTTCACGCCTACAGTCAGACGTCGGAGGAGGACATCACCGAGGAGGAGTCGGACGACGAGGAGTAGTTGAATAATCTATTTTTTATCTATCTATGCTGAGAAGTATCCTCTACTCTCTAGTCTCTACTCTCTATCTCTACTTCTCGATCTCAGCACTGTAAACGCTTTTTTAAAGCGCCGCGCGTTGCGATTCTGTTGGAGATGCTCTAACATGGCAGACGAGTGCTTTAATGTTGCCCACAAGATGCGCGAGTATTACTAGTAGTATATTTTTCTTGCCATGTTGAGATTTTAAAACCACGAGTGCGAACATGCAGAGGAGCAATGAAGACCAAACACGGGATATTGGGGACATCTTCAAGGAGCGTGGCAAGTTAAAGAGGAGCTGCACCGAACCTGTAAAACGAGCTTTGGTAAGTAACACCCTTTCAATTACTTTCGTTTAGCCTCGTGTTCTTCGATGTGTATATGTTGTAGTTTCTGTTTCTCTTAAGCCTCGTGTTCTTCGATGTGTAATAAGAAGAGTCTTAATCGTCCTAATGCTTTCGTTTTTAGCTTGATGTAGGAAGTGGGTGTTCTCACCTTGTAGTCTGTTTTATATTTTTTTCCTTTTGAATTCACTTCTCCCAGTTCTGTTTATCTGGCTTCTACTAAATGGATCTGGGTTGCTCTGAGTATTGATCTAAAAAAGAAGTAACTTCATGTCAGGATGCAGTTCCTGCGAGGAGGGAAGTATGGTCAACCTCGAGATCATGTTTCCAGAATGAGGCTGGATTACACACAAGGTGCCAGTTCCCTAATGATGCTGGATTAGACACAAGGTGCAAATTCCCAGATGATGCTGGATTACACACAAGCCAGGTGGAGTCGTCAGCTGTTCGTGTCCTCGTGGCTCTAGTAAAGGCTGAAAGAAAGCGTGCAGCAGCCCTTGAGAATGTAGCTGAGTTCCTGAAGAAGCGAAAAGAGCAATCAGATGCTCTCTTCACCCATGCCAAAGAAGAGATGGAAGAAGCCAGAAATAAGCTAGCAGAGGCAGAGCAGGCTAGGCGTCTCCTGCTATCTAAAACTGTTGTCAATACAAAATTTCCTTCATAGTAGCTAGGTTCAAATGTTTATCCAGTCAGCATGCCTGTTGTGATGTCCGTGCATCTACTGATGTGGCACAAAATATTTTTTTCGGGTCATGTAATAACAGCAATTACTTTCCAAACAATAACAGACGAAGCATTGGACATGGTATAGTTCACGCGCAAGCCCGACATTCCAAGTTCAACTTCCACATCAAACTCATGTTCACAGATATCTGCACATTCATACATAATGTCCACAACCATGATTCACTTCAAAGCCAAAAAAATTGAGGAGAGTTATGAATAAAGAAAAACCTCTAGTTCCTGCTACCAGTGCGAGCACAACAAGTCAAGACCATGCGTAATTAATTATATTTTGGTCATTTTTTGTGTTCTAAAATGCCGGCCGGCTCGCGGAAGGACGTGTTGCCGGCACACGCGCGGATTCAATGAAGGCAGGCGGGGCAGTCTGAAGCCGGTTGCATGCGGCGAGGAGGCGTGTTCAGCCGGGCCTGCAGCGAGTGGGGCCCTCTTGGCCGGCGCGCCGGTTCAATGCCTGCGCTATGAGAGGTCGCGTCCGTGTCAGAGCAATCACTCCCTCCAGTCCTTTTTTGTTTGGGTATAACAAAATCTCGTTTTCCATTCACATTTTACAAGTAAAATTCGTGGACAAACTTTGACCCAAAATACGATGGGGACTAGTAAACCAGAACGGAGGTAGTAGTTTTTTTAATCAAAGAAGGGTTTCCCCCTTCCGATTTTCATTACTGAAAACCAACATCTAAATCTAAACCATAGTATTTGCCCTAGAACTACCAGGTTCAACATCTCGCAACATAAACCCATACAACCATACGCCAAGGAGGTACGTAGTACTATGAATTCCATTTTCGCTCCATACCAATCGTTCTAAAAACTACTTAGTACTTATAACGCGCCATTGAAAATCGGAACTCTTAACCCCGCTAAAAAATGATATTTTAAACGTGGCTACTCGATCTGTGGCAACTGGCGAGCCACCGCCTCCAAGTCGTTCACCTGTGGTCCCGACCATCAACTCCTACGGATCAAATTATCACGCGAGCTGACTATTCCTACAAAGGTGCGCTCCACCACGTACCCGGTACCCGCGAATGCAGCAATCGTGCACCTAGGGTTTTAGGGTTTATTTGTTAACGTTGCCTTTACGTAACACTCATGTGTGCGAGACAGCGAGAGACCGACTGCGTGCGTGCGCCTCTTCTCTTCGTATATGTACTCCACCGTTTGTCTGGTGTCCAAAAAATTATAATAACTACTAGCAATGTGCCAATGCGTTGCCACACGATCAGAGTAGATTAATACATATTCACCGATTTGATAGAAAAAAGTCTAGTTTTGAAATACGTATATCACTAAAAATATGTTATGTTTCACTCAAAATATATTCCTTTGGCGGTTTTGATGAGATAAGGGAGGAATGTTGTTGGTTTCAAGATTCGAGAAGTGGTATATGTCTAATTTCTACTCTTACTAGCAAGATGCCCGTGCGTTGCACGGAACATCAAGATCTTGTGGGAGAAAAGGATGAACGAGGGAAGGCCTTATCTGCAAATGTGGAGAGGAGTGCGGGTAAATTGCCATAGTTTCCTTCCTATCCGTCAGATATAAATCGGACGGCCTATATTGCAGGATGGCAGGCCCACCATCATCACCAACTCTGTTTTTATCCCTACTCTTATAAAAAGCATAGTCGGTGATGATCGTGTGCCTGCCATCCTGCAATATAGGCCGTCCGATCTATATCTGACGGATAGGAAGGAAATTATGGCAATTTTGCAAAAAGATACCCACACCCCTCTCCACACTTGCAAATAAGGTCTTCCCTTGTTCATCCTTTTCTCCCACAAGATAAACTACTCATACGAATGCATCTTGATGTTCCGTGCAACGCATGAGCATCTTGCTAGTTGTTGCAAAAAGCCCATGTATGTGAGAGAGAGAGAGGGAGAGAGGAGGAGGACGGAGTGCATGTGTGACAAAGACACAAAGAGTGTGTGTGCGAGAGGTATCAGCTTAAAATGAGGCGATAGTGTGTGTGTGCACGATAGAGAGGGCGTGTCTCAAGAAGGGAAGAAAAATCTACATAGATACAAGGAGCGGGAGAGAGACATGTATGCGATAGTGGAAGCACGAGTGTGCGGGCGTATAAACCTATCTAGAGGCTAGTTGATAAATGTTTGTGAGAGAAATACGAGTCGGGGGTGCGAAAGCGAGAGTTTTGTGTGAGAGAGAGAGAGAGACGGTAGTCGGGAAGGGGAGTGGAAGCAGGAGTTGTGTGTGTGTGTGAGACAGAGAGAGGGGGAGTTTATCTGATCGGTAAACAAATGAATAATGTCAGTCTGGGATGGAGACGAAAAGGAGACCGCAACAAATGTTGTGTCTACAGGAGAGAGAGAGAGAGTAATTTTAGTGGTATGATTCATATCTAGAGACATATAGGATGTGTGAGAGAATCCCATAGAGAGAAAGACAAAGTGAAAGACGAGTGGAGACTGTGTGTGTGGCGGTGAAAAAGAAAGCTTAGGTACCTAGTGATACGAGAGAACGGTAGAGACGTGAGAGATAATGAAAACCGTGTAATGTATAATGATAGGGAGAGTGTGACACTTCTCAAGGGAGACGTCAAGAGACCATGTTTGCGAGGATAGGAGAAACATGAAGTGAGCGTGCGGGTGAGCTGGAGAAAAGAGAGTGATAGCTACATGAAGGAGCATGCATGCGAGAGAGATGGGCGTGAAAGGAGTGAACATAAAAGGGATTCAAATATTTGAATTCGAGATGATGATACATGTAATCCATACTCGAACCAAAATTGATCTATCAAACATGCATACTCATATGAATTCACGCGCATCTATGTTATTTAATATGTAGATATTACTGATCCATACATTTTAATAGAACATAATTTGGTTTAATTTATTGAATTCAACCTTATGATGTTGAGATCATTGTATTTGTAAATCATATTATACATATAAAGGAGCAGAATTCTTTGTTGTGCTTTTAAAAGTATATATAAAAAAATGACGTATATAGAATCTTATATCTTATATTTACTAATTGAAGGCATCATATGAGTCTCCACGTTAATCCTCGGTAAACACATAAAACTAACGTTAGGATCTTAATTGTATGGCTAAGATCAAACATACAATTATAGATCTCTTTTTTGTGCTACGCCTTTATAGTCCTAGAAGTCTACGATAGACAAATAGGCTATCTCACATAACAAGCACTACACGTCTCATCTTGAAGGATTTCTTAGAAAAAGTATTAGAGTCCTAGAGGTCTAGGATTAGTCGGATGGAACATATCTCTGTGTATTTGATCGTGCCCAATAGGATACCAATAGGAGCCAAAACACAGCGTCCAACTAACAAGCACTACATTGTACTTCTAATCAATCAAGTGCTGGCGAACTTCTGGAGCCCTCCCTCCTCCCATCTTCTCATCCACGTAAGCCTAAGCATCCAAAGGATTTCCGGCGACATGTACGAATACGATTCTGCCGGCCTGTACTTTTAGCCGTGTCTCATAAGCACGCACACATAGATTGATTCTCCTGAGAAGCATACATATGCCGAGCATGCAGGCTGCTGGATTGATCTTTGTTAAAGCTAGGGCTTCTATTCCGGCGAGAAGACGTGCGCTCATCTACGTACATCCGTTGCCCTGATCAATTGGAGATCGATCCATTCCTACGGCTGCACAACGCACGTGATGGCCTACTGGCCAGATGAGTTTCCCAACCATGCCCCGGCCGCATCACGTGTCTTCATGTGAAGGTACTGGCTTCATACAAGTTTGTTTAGTTGTACATGTACGTGCTCAAATAAAAAAAGTACATGTACGTCTTGGAAGGCTGGACCTTTATCTCATTAATCTGAAGAATTCTCACTAATTTGCTCCTTTTTTTGGCATGATGTATGGATATGATGATGTGTTTGATCCTATAATCTTGCAGAGCATGTGTCATATTATGATTGGTTGGAAGTGGCTAAGATAACGGAGGCCGATTACTGATCTATGCTTACCGGGTACACATACATGGATATACTGGTACGCATATGTGTGATATCAATATGCACAAATATATGGTTTGTATAATTTGTTCGAGTACGTGAGAAAGGAATATTTTTCTTAAAAAAGTTGAAGCCAAAAATAACTATTAATCCCGCACTTGCCAATCTAATTTAATGGGAAAATTACACCATTAATATGAACCGTGCATTACAAAAATCTCATACACATGTGTACGTATGACATAGATCTTACATACATACAGATGCATGTGTTAAATCTCACAACTAAATATTATTTTGATTTCTTCATCAATAAATTGGTTGAACTAGATATCCAAATCATCTACCCCAATTTTCAGTGTAAAAACTGGACTTGCACAAAAATGAAAAACATGAGTAGTCTGTTTTGTTTTATCGCCAAATATTTTGCATGGATTTGTTGTATATAACCAAAACAAAAGAAATGTCCTTCTGGTCTTAAGTTTTTTCCTATTTTCTGAGTCGTACAACCTTTGAGTATAATGATTTTCAATTTTCACTGACCATAAAAACTAGAAATTCACATAATATGTCTAACTGGCAATCTGGTGCACTTTTTTTTATTAATTGTCTGCAATTGATAACTCTTCGTATATGTAACTAATCTAATCACTAATGTTGTAAATACACTTAAAGGACCATGAGGCAAGCATGGTAAAATCAATTCCAAACAAACAAATAAATATACTTGAATTCAATGCCGATACGGCAAATACGAGCACTAAACTAAAAACTAAATCTCATGTGACACACATGCCTGTATAGTCAGCCCTACTGTCACACAGGCCTACATGATATTTTTTGTACCGAGGACACAAAATGTGTCCTTTCAATAGAAGATCTACACATGTATTAAAATTTTGAACATGTGTACGTCTAACTATTTTCAGAATATGTCTGCATCCTTTGATATTTTTCTAGTTTAACATTCTATCATCGGTACATGTGCAGGAGCTAAAACAACTATTTCAGCATACACACGTTTATCCGGAGTAGGTTATTTTTCTCTTTCTTGGGTCCTATGTGTGTGTATATATATAGGACAAATGTTTCCTACAAGCAGTGGTAGTTACCACCACTTGCGTTTTGTATGTTGTATGTAGTATCTGTCAAGACCGAGAGTATGTACGTGTAGTATGTAGTATATAACAATGATTAGGTAGTATATATACAAATTTTTAGGTAGTATGTACCTTTTTTAGTATGCTCTTTTTACGTACAAATATGTACGTATTTCATAAATATAACAAAAACTATGGGCTCATATGCAATTTTTTCACATAACTTGCTTTCAAATATCTTAGATATAGTATATGAACATATTTAAAATAATAAAATAGTATATATAGTACCACTTGATAGTATATGAGATATATATATATATATATATATATATATATATATATATATATATATATATATATATATATATATATATATATATATATATATACTAGGAAAAATGCCCGTACGTTGCAACGGGAGAAACAAACCTACACACCCCTTTCATGGAAAACAAATGATGCTCATCTCAACTAAAGCTTACAATTACCGCACGTAATAAGGCATAAGTCTCCATCTTATGTTGTTCATCTATACATGGGTCTGTTTTCGACTCAGCTCCACTTCATTATACAAATCTTCATCGCCCTCCCTTTCTCTATCTGATCATCACCCCCTTGCTCTATTCACCATATCTTCGATAGAACACAAATATTGTTTTTCCTCCACCAACACTTAAAGGACGCAAGGAATGTTTTTTTAGCAGAGTAGAAGCATTGCCGAATCATCTTAATCTTTAGCCAAGACAATTATACTCAAATGGGGTTGATGACCTTATTTTTTTTATACCGAATCGTCAACAATATTGTTTCTTCTACTGTTTTTTAATAAATAAAAATGGACAAGAGGAAAAAGAGAAAGAATGCATGCATTTGTTGCCTTAACTTAGGAAGGGAGTCAAAATATCCAAGGGACAATGGCGTAGCACCAATTCACAGTCTATTTCTAATCCTACACAACTGCTATATCGTTGTATATTTCGAAAATCATCCCAATCTTCTTTACAGTATGATGTTCAAGGCAGACTACAGTTTCATATACATAATTGATGATCTGTAACATACAGAAGAAACTGAATTCCATCAATTTTCTGTTGTAGCCGGGTGGTACTTTACATTTTCATGATCTAAGGTGTAACCATTAGAAGCAAGTCTCAACAGGCCAATTCTATGTTCCCAAGCAGAATAACATTTGTTAAGCACAACTTAACATCCACGACAACATCAATGACCCCCTCCGTATAGTCTAGACCTGTCATATATGCAGACACCGAAATAGATAGATAAAGCTTCCCCAAAGACATATAACTCTGATTAGTTCATACTTGAGAGAACTGCAAGTATATTACGAAAGTTTGCTCTCTTGATTAGGCAGCCTAATCAAAATGTACATGTATATCTGGCTGTTTGGGATTTGTCAAAGAGCACAATTAATGTGCTTTGAAATGTTGTGCCAAATAAGTTAGCAAACCTCCCTACAAGAGATAGATAATTTGTTATATTATTCAGCAGAACATAATATAAATGGATGCAGTTTTCAACTTTTACCAGTTGTCACCGATGAGGTTTACCATGAGCTAGCACCTTGAGACAAACCAGAATCATTAGAGCCACTATGAAATTTTAACCGTGTATCGCAACGTGATACATATTGTTTTATGATGTCCAATACACATGGGATACTGTGGAATAACAAATTATTCCACATCATCAACATGTGCATCAAACATGACGTCCCTGTGTGGGCTCTCACCCTCTTTCTCAGTTTCTTGCCTTGTCTATCCTTCCCACATGAATGAAATTTCACCCGCAAAATAAATCATAGCGAGCATTGTATTTTAATTTTGTTTAAACCTAAAGTGAGCATCTTATTGCGTGCCAATAAGAATATCCGCATCGACATGCAATGCATCTCAAATGGAGTATTATATCAAGCTTGAAGCCAAGGTTAATTACGGCGAGCGTCTAAAAAAGGTTAACTATTTCTTGAGTACAATTAGTCCATGTAGGTTAAGCGACACATACTGATACATTAACAGGTAGTGGAAACAGGCAAAAGTGTCTAAAGTTGTTGTCTACTTCGAGCTACTTACTACCCACCACTGATTGATCAATACATCATTTTTCTTACCATGTACAAGACGGTTCAGGTGTTTCATCATCTTTGCTTGCAACCTATAAGATCCCCTGGTCCCAGGCCATTGATCATGGCAGAGGCAGATGTAGTCAACAACCTCTTGGACATGAACAATCTGGCTGCACAAGAACACAGATACACACACATCAATGTGCAGAACATCATATTGAAATTTGTACAAAAGAACAACCAAAATTGCACAAATATCACGCACCAAGTTTGGAAACACGCTGCACAGGACCTGAGCGAATCGTTTGAAGCAGAATTTTGGGCTCAAGTGTTGAGGCCAAACATTAATTTTGCAACTCAAGAAAGGGAAACTGTGAGCAAGATAGAGGAGCATCAATCCAGCTCTTCCCGACTAAGAGATTGGGAAAAGGTGAGATGTTTGAAGAAATTAAGGTGAGGATTAGTTACAGACCTCCACTCCAATTTCTTCAGACAACTGTGAGCAGAACGCATGCGGCAGGGGATGGGGATAGGCACTGCCGCCTCACGACCTCAAGCCAATCTGCCGCACCCGCCACCGACAGCCGCGTCATTGGTGCTCGTGGCAACTGAGACCACATCTGGTGAACTACGTATCTTTTCAGCATACCTGGCGACGCTCGTCCGCAGCCACCGGACGCGGATCCCCTGCAGGGGGCTCGTCCGCCTAAGGTAACGGCCTGACATCTTCACCAGGGCTCGCCTATGGCCTGTAGATCTCAATTCCGGATTCCGATTTAGCGGCGAGGTGAGGAGCGGCAGCGGCGGTGTGTCGTCTTCCTGCGAACAGAGGATGAAGGAGTCGCGTGGCTGGCAGTGGCGGCTGCCGGCAGGAGGTGGCCGTGGCGGCGGCGGAGGCTAGAGGACGCGAGCCTCGTCGCGGCCGCTCGCAGGGCCATGCCCTTCCTTCCTTGGCAGAGGGAGACGGGGGGAGAATGGGAGCACGGGAGCGTCCCCCTCCCCGGCGCTCCTTCTTCTCCTCAGCGGCTCACCACCGCCGTGGCGCCTCCTGCCGGCGCCCCACTCACGACACGGGAGCGACTCTGCCGCGCAGAGCGCTCACCTCCTTATCTTGTGTGCCGAGGCTTGCTCGTCTATTTTCCTTTTTACCCAGGCCCAATAGAAAGTAACGGCCCAAGCGTTAACGGAAGAGCGTAGACCAAGCCCGTGAGCGAAAGAACGTTGTAATGAGGAATTTTGACAAAAATCTTTAGTGCGTACCCCAAATTAGTACCACCTTGTTTATATTACGATTTTGTCTATATAAATTGTAAAAGCGTATTATGACATGAGAAGAAAGCGTATTGTGACGGTGAACCCGACAAAGTCAATCCGTGCTTTATTATTAGGGATATATATATATATATATATATATATATATATATATATATAACTTCTCTACTCCACGTACTATATGAATGGAAGCAACATACATATCATTATTGGAAGTCATCCATCTATAATAACCATGCCTGCTTCCAGTATTATTTCAATCAAGCTAATTAGGTCCAGACTCACATGACCTGGAATTTACTTTACTCTTCATTCTCACGTAGGTCCATATATATAAGTTCCTTAATATAACTATTATTTTTGTATTTTCGGGTTTTCCATGATGGCAATATTTTTTTTCTAGAATTCACGATTATAATGATTAATTAATTGGGAGATGTTCAAAACTGTAAGTAATCATATATTTCCAACTCCCATGCTATATACACATAAAAAATTCTTCCAAATGATTTGCAATTTTCTGTTTACAAAATCACTAGCCCGTGCCGACGCACGGGTTAATGACTAGTTTTATCCAATCGAAAATGGATCCCGCCCGAAAAAAATAGAATACAAACGGGATTCGAATTGAGTTGGCACGGTAAACGTGCATTCTGCAAAATTTGAACGAAGTGGGGAAAGTCGCAGTAACCGCCCAAAACCAAAATCTGCGAGATGGAAATTACTACTACCTATCCCTGCCATGCAAAGCCTATCTGCTCGATTTCTATAGGTTTCAATAGGGGCAGGTTTGTAATTTCACTCAAACGTGACATAACCGCCTCTCACCCGGATTCATACACGGTGGGCGCCAAAACACAGTGTGTCCTCGGCCGAAATCGACTCCCTCCCCGATTCATACACGATGGGCGCCAAAAACAAACTCTCGTCGGCAAATATTCGGTGTATGCAAGATTACCGTCCTATCCCCAACCGACTAATATTGCTGTGATGTAGGAAATTTGAAACGGGGGCTAAGTTTGTAAATTTCCTCGCATTTGAGACAAGCGCGCCCTGAAGACATGGTTCCCCCTTCCTCTCCACCTCCATTTCCCCATTCGTACTCCGTGGGCGCCAAAACACCCTCTCCACCCCAGCCTCCTCCGTCCGCCACCCCATCCACCGCCGTCCTCCTCCACCATGCCGGAGCTGATACCTCGAAGCCGCTGTCCATTACAAGAGATCGACCTCTCTCATCCACGGCTTCGGACCGGGATCCTTGCATTCCATCCTCTCGCTTCATCCCCGCTGTCATCCACCTTGCCGGCGCCGCTCCTACGACCGTCTCGTCCACCGTGCCCCGCCGCCACCGTCTACCCTCCTAGATCTGCTTCCACGCTGCCGACAGCCATCGCTACCGCAGCACCGTCAAATTCTCAGCAGATGCATACACGGTGCCGCACCAGAGGCGGTACTCTTTCGTATCTGCTCAACTTATTTATCACAGCAAGAAAATAGATCGCCACTGCTTTACTCTGATTTCTTGTCCATCACTTGCTTGCTAGTTGAAAGCAAACATTGGTTGCGAAGTTGCCTTTGTCCGGTTTGCACCTTCAGATCCGCCATGGCACGCTCAATACTATACTCCCAATGCTTATGGTTTTCCCCTTTTATATTCCACACTGGTTAAATCACAGTAGACTAAATTTCAAAACTGGGTCGGTCAATTTTTCAGAGCTCGCCGGAGTTCGCCGGTGAGAACGAAGGGGCTCGGGTGGGGACGATGGTTGTGGGGGGCGGTGGTGGGGCCTCGCCCAACGAAGAAAACTTGACGCGGGTGGGGGCGGGGGTGGGGGTGGGGGTGGCGGAGGAACACATGCGGTGGGGGCCGGTGGTTCGGCCGGCTGCCCATGCGGTGTTCTGTGTGGGAAGAATCAGAGATGAGGAAGAAGAAGGGTTAGGAGACGTAGGATCTTCATCCAACCGCCTGAAATGGTCGACTGGCCCAAATGACAAAAGTCACGCGACTTGCATGCAGACATGCCTTTATATTCAGTACCATCATCGTACCTGCTTAGCACTGCTCCTGAATCCATCAAGCTAAACAACGTGCCACTCATAATTCCAAACTTGTTGCTCAAGTACGAATCTGATATGATGCTGATATTACTAAAACAGATAACATTTAATTGGTCAGCTAATGTTCCTACTTTACTTTCAAAAAAGCACGTGCACCACATATAGAGAGACAGTAGGGAGTTGCTTTCTTAATGCACTCTGGTTCATCATGTGTGGGCACTGCGCAACGAACATTTTATTATCCAAAATCTAATTGCTCTTCTTTAGCATGTTCCTCTTCCGTTCTTCTTTAATAAGTACTCTCTCCGTTCCTAAATACAAGTCTTTGTATAGATTCCACCATGGACTACATATGGAGCAAAATGAGTGAATCTACGCTCTAAAATGTATCTGGATACATCTGTATGTGATCCATAGTGGAAATCTCTACCAAGACTTGTATTTTGGAACGGAGGGAGTATGATAGTAGTATAGTATGTTCCTTGTAGTGAAGATGAGCAGGGACATTTGCAGTGTAGAGGTCTATACGGTCGGTTGCGATGGACACTTTGAACTCTTCGGGCCTCTTTGATTCGTAGGATTTTGTAAACATGGGAATAGGTTTTGTAGTGGCCTGCCCACTTGAATCCTATAACAATAGCAAGGAAATGCGGGGAGCTGTGTCGCCTTTGAGAGTTACATTGATATTAACAGTACCGCACCTTCAGTTGAAGAGAGCTGGTATCTGAAGCCTTTCTAGCCGTACCGGCAATACTAGCACATATATTCCAGCAAGTTCCACTTTGCTAATTTTACTCTGATGCTTACGGTTTTCCCGTTATATCTACACTATGATCTGTGTAGCTACTTTGTGTCGCACTAGCAGCAGTCCACTCTTGAAGCTAAACACCGCAATGACTTACAAAATTGGCACCAAGGCATTGAGTGCCATTCTGGATGCAATGAAACTCATACGCTCCCCACCTGTTGATTCTTGTTCAGAATATGATCCTAATGACTATTCTAACCTCGAGGAGTCAAAGGCAGATGGCCTGTCCTGTTCACCCATCAAGGTGCCTGTTCTAATTTGGCAAGGTTTTATTGATTGCGCGTATCTTGCATATGTTGTCTTGCATTTCTTCTACTTTGTTGCACCGCCATCTGCTTAGTTTACTCATCATATATGTCGAGATGCCATGCCCATCCATTATCAATACATATTCCATCTGTCATCATACCATGTTTTTCCACTCAAATGTTGTTCTTGTGCATCACACATCAAAAAGGAAGAGGGTGATTGCCGAACCTGAAGGAGCGCCAGCAAAGTCCTTGAAAAACGTGGTTGTGCCAGAGAAATCAGACAGCACCCCACTTATATTGGTTGTACAACCAGTGACACAAAACGTAGGACCGACTCAGTAGACTGTACCCATACTTCACTAGCCACACCACTAGCCCCACCACACAGGACCTACACTCCAGCAAAAGGTATGCCGATTTCAGTTGCCATAGCACCAGCCGTACCACAGAAAAATCCCACTCCAGCAAAAAGTATAGCAAGTCCACCGGCCGAAGACCTATCCCAACTGCAGAGATGGCCAATTCCTGCAGATTGGAACCCCATTCCAGTTATTCCCAGTTTAAAAGACAATGCTTTCAATGTTGTTTGGGACTACGTGCATATATTCCCATCATGGGAAGATTATAGTGAAGACAAACACCATTTTCACACCTTCCTGACCCACTTACGTGTAAGTGCTATTATTCATGGTGATTATTTTCCTGTTTTCTGCTGATTGAACACATCAATGATTTATATTACATTGTTGTAAGTAGGCGAGGGTCAATCTAGATAGTCATGACGAGCAAAGCTTGCTTGCGCTTTTTAAGGAAGCATTGCAGCAGTATTAGTGTTACCTGAGGAAATCACACTTTGATGGCAAGTCTATAAACAAATTTCTGGTGAAGTCTCCTGTGCTAAGTTTAGAAGACATTGAATGGAATAACCTTGTTATGCACTGGTCTCGTTCCGAGGATGAGGTAATATGATATCGCATGACAATTTGAACTTCTACTTTTCCGCATGTGCCTTACGGATCTTTTTTGCAGGAAATCTGCTCGAAAAAGAATTCCGGTTTGAAAAGAACGACAGGACACCGCAAATATGCTACCCGCTGCTTTGCTCTTGTTAGTACCTGTTGTCCTGTATCACTGTACTTGCATACATACCTAGTTCATTATGTGACAACAGTATGCATGATAGCTTGCTTATCAATTGTTCGCTCCAAATTATCTAATCTGTAT